>NC_083585.1:49406342-49623842 GCF_027579695.1 Neoarius graeffei
GGCTGGCTGGTGGAGCAATGCGTGGCGTACCTCCTCCCCCTGCTAATGGGTGAGGAGCAGCTGGCCATGCTACAGCTCCCTGCCGACAGCCGGCTGGTCTACACAGACCTGCACCGGGCTGTCCTCCAGCGTGTGGGGTGCACCCCCGAACAACAACGCCAGCGCTTTCGCGGTCTACGCCTAGAGGAGGTCAGCCGGCCGTTCACGTTTGGCCAGCAACTTCGGGATGCCTGCTGGCGGTGGCTGAGGGCTGACAACCACAACGCCGAGGGAATCATCGATCTGGTGGCACTGGAACAGTTCATTGTCCGGCTTCCCAAAGGAACAGCAGAGTGGGTCCAGTGTCATTGCCCGGCGTCGCTGGATCAGGCCATCATGTTGGTGGAGGATCATTTGGCGGCTGTTCCCATGGCAGGATTGCAGATCTCCTCTTCTTCTCTCTCCTCTCTCTCTCTCTCCCACTCCCCTTCTGTGTCTCATCCTTGCCCCATTCCCCCACCGCAGAGGCGGGGACCGGCTCCACCCCAGCCGGCCCACCACACCCACGGTGCCCTCCCATGTCCCGCTTATGTGTCTGTCTCTCTCCCCCCTCAGGTGAGTGAGCCCCAGAGCGCCGGTGCAGAGAGAAAGCCCGGGCCAGTTTGCTGGTGCTGGGGGAGCCGGGGCACCTCCAGCATCAGTGCTTGGTAATGGAGGTGGGCACGGTGGTCTGGATCCCCGACGCGCTGAGAACCGCCCTCGATCGGGCCGGAGCGTATCGCATACCGGTGAGTGTCCAAGGGGATACGGATCAGGCTTTGGTGGACTTTGGCTGTAATCAGACCTCAATCCACCAAAGCCTGGTGCAAGACAAGACATTGGGAGGAGCACAATTGGTGAAGGTGTTGTGTGTGCACGGGGATGTTCACAACTACCCTTTAGTGTCGGTCCACATTCTTTTTTGAGGGGAAAAAATTTAAAGTAAAGGCGGCAGTTAATCCTCGCCTTATCCACTCGATAATTTTGGGGACTGATTGGCCGGGATTTTGGGAGTTAATGACTCATTTAGTGAAGAGTGGATCCTGCTGTAGTTCAGCGGGGGGAGGTCCCGGTGTGGCCTTGGTGGTAGCAGCTGTCACAGAGCCGTCTACCTCATCTCCACATCAGAGTGAGGAGCAGCAGGCTCCTCCTCCCTCTCTCAGGGAATCCCTCGCGGATTTCCCGTTGGAGCAGTTGTGAGACAAGACTCTGCGGCATGCGTTTGACCAAGTGAGAGTAATCGATAGTCAAAAGCTCCAGCCAAACGCCACCCCATCCTTCCCCTATTTCTCCATTATGAGAGACAGATCATACTGAGTGATGCAGGACACTCAGACTAAGGAGACGGTCTCACAACTTTTGATTCCAAAGAGCC
Source organism: Neoarius graeffei (assembly GCF_027579695.1). NCBI lineage: Eukaryota > Metazoa > Chordata > Actinopteri > Siluriformes > Ariidae > Neoarius > Neoarius graeffei. The sequence continues at coordinate 49,407,736 of NC_083585.1, forward strand.
TCCGGGAATTGGTATTCCAGTCGGCTCACTTTAATCCCATGGCTGGACACTTGGGGCAGGATAAGACACTAGCCCGAATAATGGCCTGGCTCTATTGGCCAGGGAATCGCAGCGATGTCCGTAGGCTGTGTACGGCATGCCGTGAATGCCAGTTAGTAAATCCAGTGGCCATTCGAAAAGCGCCTTTGTGCCCTCTACCATTAATTGAGACCCCATTCGAATGAATTGGGATGGATCTCGTTGGGCCATTAGATTGGTCAACACGAGGGTATCGCTTTATTTTAGTCCTGGTGGACTATGCAACGCGATACCCGGAAGCAGTGCCTCTTCGCAATATCTCAGCATGCAGTATTGCGGAAGTGCTATTCCACATCATCTCCCGATTTGGAATCCCCAAAGAGATTCTGACTGATCAAGGCACTTCGTTTATGTCACGCACACTGCACGAACTGTATGGGTTACTGGGAATTAAGCCAATCCGCACCAGCGTTTATCACCCACAAACGGACAGTTTAGTTGAACGGTTCAACCACACACTCAAGAATATAATTTAAAAAATTCGTAAGCGAGGATGCACACAATTGGGATAAATGGCTCGAACCCCTGTTATTCGCAGTGCGAGAGGTCCCACAAGCCTCCACGGGGTTCTCCTCATTCGAATTATTATATGGGCGTAAGCCGCGCGGCATCCTAGATGTACTGCAGGAAAATTGGGAGGAGGGACCTTCACTGAGCAAAAACAAAATTCAATACATCATTGACCGGCGCGCAAAACTCCACACACTCACACACCTAACACAGGAGAATTTGCAGCAGGCCCAAGAACAGCAAATCTGCCTGTATGACAGGGGTACGTGCCTTAGGGAGTTCGCACCGGGAGATAAAGTACTTGTACTGTTGCCCACGTCGAGCTCCAAATTGATCGCCAAGTGGCAAGGACCCTTTGAGGTCACATGGCGAGTCAGGGACGTTGACTATGAGGTGAGGCGAATGGACAGGGGTGGGATGCTACCTATTTACCACCTCAATCTGCTTAAACTCTGGAATAAGGAGGTCCCCATGGCATTGGTGTCAGTGGTTCCTGAGAAGGCGGAGCTGGAGCCAGAGGTTCAAAAAGGAACGTTGACATCGCTTACCTCTCCGGTCCCCTGTGGAGACCACCTCTCCCCGGCCCAACTCACGGAGGTTGCCCAGTTACAGACCGAATTTTTGGACATGTTCTCACCCCTGCCCGGCCACACCCGCCTCATAGAACACCACATTGAGACACCCCCGGGGATGGTAGTGTGCAGCCGCCCTTACAGGCTACCCAAACACAAGAAAAAGGTGGTTCGGGAAGAACTCAAGGCCATGCTCAAAATGGGCATTGTCAAGGAGTCCCACAGTGACTGGAGCAGCCCAGTGGTCTTGGTTCCCAAGGCCGACGGGTCGGTCTGGTTCTGTGTGGACTATAGAAAAGTCAACGCAGTGTCTAAATTCGACGCGTACCCAATGCCTCGCATTGACGAGTTGCTGGATTGACTAGGCACGGCTCACTTTTATTCGACACTGGATTTGACAAAGGGTTATTGGCAGATCCCCTTGACTCCATTATACCGAGAAAAAATGGCCTTTTCCACACTGTTTGGCTTACACCAGTTTGTCACACTTCTTTTTGGGCTGTTTGGGGTGCCTGCTATGTTCCAGCGGCTTATGGACAGGGTCCTCCACCCCCACACCACCTACGCGGCCGCATACTTAGACGACATAATAATCTATATAGTAATGACTGGCCGCGGCATCTGCAACACCAGAGGGCCGTCCTTGGGTCGCTGAGGCGAGCGGGTCTCACGGCCAACCCAAAGAAGTGTGCGATTGGGCGGGTGGAAGTACGGTATCTGGGCTTCCATTTGGGCAATGGGCAGGTGCCTCCCCAAATTAATAAGATGGCAGCGATTGCAGCCTGCCCGAGGCCCAAAACAAAAAAGGGGGTGAGACAGTTCCTGGGGCTGGCTGGCTACTATCGTAGGTTTATACCTAATTATTCAGATGTCACCAGCCCGCTGACTGATCTCACTAAAAAGGGGGCACCAGATCTAGTCCAGTGGATGGAGCAATGCCAGCGGGCTTTCTCTGAGGTGAAGGCTGCACTGTGTGGGGGGCCACTGTTACACTCCCCTGACTTTTCTCTCCCCTTTATGTTGCAGACGGATGCATCGAACAGAGGGCTGGGGGCTGTTTTGTCCCAGGAGGTGGAGGGGGAGGATCACCCCGTGCTGTATATCAGCAGGAAGCTATCAGTGAGTGAGGGGTGCTACAGCACAATCGAGAAGGAGTGCCTAGCCATCAAGTGGGCGGTCCTCACCCTCCGCTACTACCTGCTGGGATGCCCTTTCACCCTCTGTTCGGACCACGCGCCCCTCCAGTGGCTCCACCGCATGAAGAATGCCAACACACGGATCACCCATTGGTATCTGGCACTCCAGGCCTTTAACTTCAAATTGATCCACAGGCCAGGGGTGCAGATGGTCGTGGTGGACTTCCTCTCCCGTCAAGGGGGGGGGGGGAGTCGGCTGCAGGCCGGACAGCTGCCCGGCCTGAGTTGGGCGGTGGGGGTATGTGGCAGCAGGGGCATGGTCAAGCATCGGTCTGTGACCGGAGGGCAGAGTCAGGGAAGGTAAGTGGCAGAATCACTACACCTGATGTCAAATAACCTGTGTTTGTGTCTTCCCTGTTAGGGTTTTGCTGGATTCGAACCTGGTTCGTTGGTGTGATAATCCAGCAAACCCCCACTAGGCCACCAGGGGGATGACTCAAATGCAGAGGCGTGAGGCGGAAGTAGAAAAAGTATCAAAAGGTTTATTTATACTATATACACTATATACAGGGCAAAACAAAAAAAACAAAAACAAAGAGTATAATCCAATACTGGGAAGACAAAGGGAAAAATAAAATATCAAAAGTTCAAAGTCCAAAAAGGAAAAGGCAAAAATGCAAAAGCTCAGAAGATCACAAAAATAAAAATATCCAAAGGTACAAAACAAAAGCCAAAAAACCAGAAAAACAAAGTGCAAAACAAAGAACACGGTACAGAGGAAACTGGAGATAAACATAACAGCACAAAGACTCCGTGACAAGAGGACTGAACTCAGGGGTATAAATACACAAACTAATTAAGGACACAGGTGAAGATAATTAGGACTAAACAGGCAATTAACAAAAACACAAAACACAGGAACAGTGGCGGCCTCTAGAGGCCAAAAATAAACATGACATGAAAAGGAAATAACAGCGGCCTCTAGAGGCCAAAACAGTCCTAGTCCTAACAGGACCCCCTCCTCTAGGAGCGTCTCCTGACGTTCCCAGGGCGATCCAGATGGGCCGAATGGAAGTCCCGACACAGTTCTTTATCTAGGACATCCCGAGCAGGAACCCAGCAGCGCTCCTCAGGACCATAGCCCTCCCAGTCCACCAGATATTGCAACCCGCCGCGGACCCGGCGGGAGTCAAGCAGGCGATTCACAGTGAACACAGTCTGCCCCTGGAAGATGCGGGGGGGTGGGGGGTTCCTAGGGGCAGGGGCATACGTAGACATCAGTACGGGCCGCAACAGGGAAACATGGAAAGTGGGGTTGATCCTCAGAGTCCAGGGTAACTGGAGCCGGTAGGAGACAGGGTTCACCCTGCGCACCACCTTGAAGGGGCCAATGTAGCGAGGAGCAAGCTTGCGGTTCTCCACCCGCAGCGGAAGGTCCTTAGTGGACAGCCAAACCCGCTGCCCAGGGCGGAAAGTGTGTGCAGGTCTTCTATGGCGGTTGGCCTGAGTCTGGTTGGTTCTGGAGGTCTGTATGAGGGTCTTCCTGACCTTGCTCCAGGTCTTGCGACACCGTCTCACATATTGGTTGGCCGAGGGCACCCCCGCGTCCTCCTCCTGGTCCGGGAACAGAGGTGGCTGGAACCCGAATTGGCACTGGAATGGCGACAGCTTGGTGGCCGATGACTGCAGGGTGTTGTGGGCGTACTCTGCCCATGGCAGCCAGGTGCTCCACGATGTCGGGTTATCCATAGCCAGGCCTCGCAGGGTGGTTTCCAGGTCCTGGTTTAGCCTCTCGGTCTGACCATTGGACTGTGGGTGAAACCCAGAGGAGAGGCTGGCAGTGGCTCCGATGACCTTGCAGAACCCGTGCCACACTCGGGAGGAGAACTGGGGCCCTCGGTCTGAGACGATGTCCTGTGGAAGACCAAAGACTCGGAAGACATGATTAAACAAAAGTTTCGCTGTTTCAAGAGCAGAGGGGAGTTTGCACAGTGGTATGAAGCGGCAGGCCTTGGAGAATCTGTCAACTATGACCAAAATGACTGTGTTACCTTGTGACTCAGGGAGACCCGTGATGAAGTCGACTGCCACGTGGGACCAGGGACGCCGGGGAATGGTCAGAGGATGCAGGAGACCCTGGGGACGCTGTCGTGGGTTCTTGGTTCTGGTGCAAACCTCACAGGACAGGACAAATGACCTTACTTCCTGCTCCATGTTAGGCCACCAGAAGCGTCTTTTCAGGAAGTCCAGGGTCCTCCGAGCTCCCGGGTGGGCGGTGAGAGGGGAAGAGTGACCCCACTGGAGAACCTTGGCCCGGGCTTTATGTGGGACGTACAAGAGGCCCGGTGGCCCCGTCCCAGGACCGGGGTCCTGGCGTTGGGCTCGTCGGACAGCCTCCTCAATACCCCAGCGGACAGGGGCCACAATCCGGGACACAGGGATAATAGGCCCGACTTCATTCTCCCTGTTAGTGGCAGAGAACAGCCTGGACAGTGCGTCAGGTTTGGTGTTCTTGGAGCCGGGGCGGTACGAGAGGGTGAAGTCAAACCGACTGAAAAACAGGGCCCACCTAGCCTGTCGAGGGTTAAGTCTCTTGGCTTGCTGGAGGTACTCCAGATTCTTGTGGTCAGTCCAAACCAGGAATGGATGTTGCGCTCCCTCCAGCCAGTGCCTCCACTCCTCAAGGGCCAGTTTGACCGCTAGCAGTTCTCGATCCCCCACATCGTACCGGGACTCCGCAGGACTCAGGCGGTGGGAGAAGTAAGCACAGGGGTGCAGCTTTCCTTCCGAACGTTGAGAGAGCACCGCGCCGACACCACTGTCCGAGGCGTCCACCTCCACGATGAATGGTTGGGAGGTGTCCGGGAGGACCAGAATGGGTGCCATGCAGAAGCGGTCCTTGAGGTCTCTGAACACCTTTTCCGCCTGAGGAGACCAGACATAAGATCCACCTGTCCCTTTGGTGAGGTCTGACATGGGTGCTGCCACAGAACTGAAGTTCCTGATGAACTTGCGGTAGAAGTTAGCGAATCCTAAGAACCGCTGAACCTCCTTAACGGACTTGGGAGTAGGCCAATCCCGGACGGCCAGGGTCTTGGCAGGGTCCATTTGGAGTTGGCCTGTCCGTACAATAAATCCCAGAAAGGAGACCTCGGGAACATGAAATTCGCATTTCTGGGCCTTGGCGAACAGATTGTTCTGTAGCAGCCTCTGGAGAACCTGGCGGACATGGTGGCGGTGCTCCTGCATGGTCTTGGAGAAGATAAGGATGTCGTCGAGATAGACAAAAATGTACAGGTTAATCATGTCCCTTAAGACATCGTTGATTAGGGCCTGAAAAACAGCTGGTGCGTTGGTGAGTCCGAAGGGCATCACCTGGTATTCGTAGTGCCCAGACGGGGTGTTAAAGGCAGTCTTCCACTCGTCTCCCTGTCGGATACGGATGAGGTGGTATGTGTTCCGTAGGTCCAACTTGGTGAAGACAGTGGCGCCTTGGAGCAGGTCGAAAGCAGTGGACATCAGCGGAAGGGGATATCGGTTGCGCACAGTGATCTTGTTCAGGCCCCTGTAGTCAATACATGGTCGGAGCCCCCCATCCTTCTTGCCGACAAAGAAGAAGCCAGCACCAGCAGGTGAGGTGGAGGGTCGAATGAACCCAGAAACCAGGGCGTCTTTGAGGTATTCCTCCATGGCCTTGCGTTCTGGCTGAGAGAGGGAAAACAGTCTGCCACGAGGAGGGGTAGTCCCAGGGAGCAAGTCGATGGCACAGTCGTAGGCCCGGTGCGGAGGAAGAACGGCGGCCCTGCTCTTGCTGAATACCTCCTTGAGATCCCAGTACTCTGTGGGAACTTGAGATAACTCAGTGAGATCAGGGGGCTTGGCAGGAGACACAGGAGAGCTAGAGAGCAGACAAGAAGCATGGCATGCAGGGCCCCATTCCACAACCTGGCTTGTTACCCAGTCTATGCGAGGGTTATGGCGAGTAAGCCAAGGAAGGCCTAGAATAACTGGGAACTCAGGTGAAGGAATCAGGTGCAGGGATATTTCTTCCTTGTGACCTTGAGACTGGAGGAAGACTGGAGAAGTAACTTGGGTGACTCTTCCATCACCTAACGCTTGGCCATCGAGGGCAGACACAGACAGTGGAACTTCAAGAGGTGCAGTCGGAATATTGATGCTTTGGGCGAAGTGAATATCCATAAAGTTCCCAGCCGCCCCTGAGTCTATCAAAGCTTGACAAGAGTGGACAGACTCACCCCAGGAGATGGAGACCGGGATGTAGATTCCTTGGCCAGGGAGTCCGGGAGAGAGGGTAGGCCCCGTCACAACCTTCCCTCAGCTGGACAGGGCGGTCCTTTTCCCAAGAGTTCGGGACATGATGCTCGGAAGTGACCAGGCTTGCCACAGTAGATGCAGCACTTGTCCCTCCTTCTGCGCTCCCTCTCAGATGCGGAGAGGCGAGTACGACCCACTTGTATGGGTTCTGGACAGTCACTGAAGGAGGTAGATGGTCTCCAGGTAGAGGAGGCTGGGGGGGCTCAAGGCTTGGTGGCGTTCTCTCATCCTGTTGTCCAGACGAATAGCATGTGAGATGAGGTTTTCAAGGTCATTTGGGCATCCAATAGAGGCCAGACCATCCTTGATGGGGTCAGACAGACCATGGTGGAAGGCTGACACCAGGGCAGTCTCGTTCCATCCACTTACTGCTGCGAGCGTTCGGAACGAGATGGCGTAATCTGCGACGCTTCCTTGCCGGATGGACATGAGCTTTCGGGCTGCGTCGGTACTGATGTCTGCCTGATCAAAGACCCGAAGCATCTCTTCAGAGAACAGCTGGAAATCAAGGCACTCAGGTCCCTGTCTTTGCCAGATAGCAGTAGCCCAGGCTCACGCCTTACCAGCTAATAAGGTGATCACAAAGGCAATCTTGTGGCGATCCGTAGTGTAGGTGGTAGGCTGAAGCTCAAAGGTGAGTTGACACTGGGTAAGGAACTCTCGGCACTCACTGTGCTTGCCGTTGTACCTCTGTGGTGCAGGAAGGCTGGGTTCGCAAGGTGAAGAAGGCAGCATGGCAGGAGGCACAGGAGCAGGAGCGGGAGCTGGAGCTGGATCAGGAGATGCAGGCAGAGATGTCAGCTGTGCCAGGGTTTTCCTGATTTGCTGAAGCAGTTCCTCGTGGCGAGCAAGGGCCTCACATTGGCTGGTGAGCGTACGTCCATGAGCGTCCATGGTTGCTCCGAAGCGTGTCAAAGCTGCCGTAATTCCCTGAAGGTTGGCCGGGTAGACAGTTGAAGCAGCCTCTGCTGAGTCGATCATGACGGAGTCTTTCTGTTAGGGTTTTGCTGGGATTCGAACCTGGTTCGTTGGTGTGATAATCCAGCAAACCCCCACTAGGCCACCAGGGGGATGACTCAAATGAAGAGGCGTGAGGCGGAAGTAGAAAAAGTATCAAAAGGTTTATTTATACTATATACACTATATACAGGGCAAAACAAAAAAACAAAAACAAAGAGTATAATCCAATACTGGGAAGACAAAGGGAAAAATAAAATATCAAAAGTTCAAAGTCCAAAAAGGAAAAGGCAAAAATGCAAAAGCTCAGAAGATCACAAAAATAAAAATATCCAAAGGTACAAAACAAAAGCCAAAAAAACAGAAAAGCAAAGTGCAAAACAAAGAACACGGTACAGAGGAAACTGGAGATAAACATAACAGCACAAAGACTCCGTGACAAGAGGACTGAACTCAGGGGTATAAATACACAAACTAATTAAGGACACAGGTGAAGATAATTAGGACTAAACAGGCAATTAACAAAAACACAAAACACAGGAACAGTGGCGGCCTCTAGAGGCCAAAAATAAACATGACACGAAAAGGAAATAACAGCGGCCTCTAGAGGCCAAAACAGTCCTAGTCCTAACATTCCCAGCGACCACACCCTATATAAGGAGATAGGGAGCAGAGGAAGTGAGCTCTCTCCCCAACCAGACGGCTGATGTGTGTGTGCGCACGTGTGTCTGAGTGTCTGGGAGAGTGAAATGCTGAAAAGTGTTGCAATAAAGAGTTTGTGGAAAACTCAGTTCTGGCCTGCCGTACTTCTGTGCTCCACCCACCCGCGCAAAGTTCTACACTCATATCTTTGTTCATGCTTATATATATATATATATATATATATATATATATATATATATATATATATATATATATATACGGTAGTGACATACTCAGAATGCTCGCCTGTCTGCCGCAGAACGGTAGGGGCCCTCGCGGTAAGCTGCGGTAAGGGTGCAGTTACAACTTGCAGCCATGGGGGCAGCATAACACTGAAGTAGGCTTTGTCAGTGGCCGCCAAAACATGTGCGCCCGCCATCTCTCCCACTCCTTTCGTTGATAATCGGCGATTTGGTGATAGCAAATTACCTCTATTGCTAACTAATAACAGAGACAATTGAACGCATACGAGTTGATAATTGCACGCCACAAACTTGAGCAGATGCGCCAATTTCTCCTCTCACCTCCTTTCCTCCATGCAGCTGTTAAAAAAAAAATTGCAATTGCAGTTTGTTTGGCATGCCCCGTCACTTAATTTTTTGTACAGACACTGCTGTTGTTTTGTAGGTGAAGACAGTTCGTCTGGTTATGTTAGTTATTAATAAATATCCCAACTTAATTTATAACATTAATATTCTAGCGCATGCCGATTCAACTGATAACAAGATCATTAAACTGCACAGTATTCTCTAGCACACTTCCAGGATTTAAGTTAGAGAGGTGAAGTGGCTGTGCGTGATTTCGGTATTTAAAATAAATGTTGTTTGTATAAACGTAATTCGGGAGGAAGCCTGCGGAGTGATTGACAGCTGTCATTACCTGCTCCCGCCTTCCCGGAGATTTAATCCCTCCTGCTCCTTTCACCTGTCATGCGCGAAGGCTTCTCGAATTGTCCCACCACCTCCCCCTTCTCCTCCATTTCACTAGAGCACCCAGCTGCAATTCCTCTATAGGGGGTGTGTGAAGCGGATCTCATCCCGTATGATCTCCGCTGAAAGCATCCAGGTACCGAGGCCAGCTGACATGCCAAACATGCTTACTGTACACCAAGCACTCAAGGGCGAACTAGTGAAACTTGGTTTATAGTTTATGCTATTTTACGCATCTAATGACAAAAGTTAAGATAGACTACTAAACTGTTGGGACGAAGGCTGAGCATTTTTGCACAAGTGGAATTTAAACACATAGCCTAGTTATCATGCAGTGACGTTTCATTTAATTTCTCAGCATTCCAGCTTAATGCGCGGCAGAAATGACACTGCATGAAAAGTGGGATTTACGGGAGCAAACGGGACTGTAGATTTCTGTGGAATTTCAGGTTTATGACAATTTACAGCAATTTGCAGGCAACACTGAAAACTGCCGTGAATTGTTGGAAATGGACGTGTAACTTGCTTTGGCAGTTGTCCCCCATGACCCCCCTTCCCCTAAGCCTAGGGAAGGCTATACAAATGCAAATCAGGATAGCTGGGGGAGTTCCCAGGTAACATTTTACTAAAAGGTATTAACTTAATTGTAAGAATTGTAGAATTGTAAGCTTTTTAAAACTGAGTTGCTGCACACAAGTCAAGTCAAGAAGGTTTATTGTAATTTAAGCCATACATAGTACACAGTGAGATGAAAAACTTTTACTAGTACTAAAAATAACAAAGACATGAATGCAACAATAATGTGTTTCAACAGTGTACTGTGAAAGTAGCAGCCAAGGGTATATGTCTATCAATAATAGCAACAGTACAAAACCTGTATATTGCTGGAATATTGATGGAAAAGGCAGTGAGGGAATTAACACAGAGAACATTTCCAAGTATCCACACAAACTGTTTGATGCACAGAAGAAGCGATGTGATGGCGTTATCAGAAATCTTGAAGGCTGATTGCCATGACAAAAGCATCATGGCCAGAAATTTCATCAAGTCTTCTGGTTTTTCACTTCTGGACTGATCACTTCCATGCCCCTCTCCATCTTGTATGTCTGGACAGGCTTCACTCTGCTCCTCAGCAAGGCTTTCCCCCTCTTCAGTCACATACTCATCCTATGCAAATGTAAAACACACATTTAAATTCATATCCATGCAATAAATTACAATGCATGCAAATGCCCACATTCGACACCTCAAACGACCATACTCAGTGCATGAATATGTCCATGTCAGAGTGAATAGGCCATCATTAGCATGGCCATTTTAGTATGAGACCAGTCAAATGACCACAGTCAGTGCATGAATATGTCCATGGCAGAGTGAATAGGCACCGTTCGAACTACGGGGGTACTCGGGGGATCCGAGATCCCCTGAAACAGACATGAGATCCTTTGAAAACATGATGTGGGAAATGTTGGGGGGGTCTCTAAAATATTGGCAAAATGATGTTTATTGACATAGCAATCGTGTGTAACGGGAAGCATTTGCATATCCGAAGTGTTGTGTTCACATCAAAGATAAAATAAACCGATATGACAACGACTGCTGCTGCCAGGTTAGGGACACAAACTAGTAGAAAGGAAGTGTGCCAACAGTGCCAACACACTTCCTTTCTACTAGTTTGTGTCCCCAGAATTTTCCCATTGTTACCATTGGTAATGTTCCCGTTGATATCATTGTTGATGCGAGGTTGTTTTTTGAACATGCCAATGCGGACATGATTTCCCCTGATGAGTTATGACTTCAGACGCGATGCGTGTGTGGAGGTGTGGAGTCCGCATGATATGTGCGTAAGATAGGCTTCTCATGTGTTTGGAGAGCCGCACTCTGAGACAAGCGCAAGCACAAGCACCCCCCCCCCCCCCCCCAAGGGAAAAAAAGGGACCCCCCGAAAATATCGGCATAGTTTGAACACTGTGAATAGGCCATCGTTAACATGACCATTTGAGTATGAAAAGATTGTGAAAGTATAGTTTAAAAAAATCATATGCATCTCAAACTGCTGTTAAAAGAAGCCTAATCTGTGGCCTCTGTGTTTATTTCAGGGGAATCTTGAAATTACTTATAATTGAATTATTTAATTCAATCAGTAAGCAGGAACTTCATACTTCTATATTCAAAAATATCCAAAATGGTTTATATCACAAACATGCGAGCATGTACTGTATAACAATAACCTCGCATGTGATTGGACCAGGACCAGGCGGTCATGGGCGTGGCTCATACAGTATAAACAGGTGTACCGTAGCTTACCAGGTACCGTAGTTTTCATGTGCTCCGGAACTTTCTCTTGGTTTCTGGGATTTTTGCTGCTTGGTGATCTTCAATGGCTGGACGGCGCCTCGCGTTCTACTCTCCGTCGACTCCTGTGTCTGGACGCGATGGACCTGTGTCGGGAAGTCCGCAGATCGATGAGAGAAAACTGCTGTCTGCTCTCAGTGGGTTGTCTCGTCAGATTGCAGAGCTGACTACGTTCGTAACCGACAGATTCAACTCTATGGACGACAGATTCAACACCGTGGAAGACAGATTGACTGCTTTGGAGGGATGTAACTTTGGGGAAAACGCAAACTCCAGGAAGAAAAGACGGGTGCAGAGTCCCATGATTGCGGTAAGAATTTGTCCGGTGTCTGCTAGCTAAGCTAAATAGCCTAAAAGTAAGCATAGCAGCTAGCCCAAGCTAAAAGTAGCCAGTAGCTAGCTATGAGGGACAAGTGACTTAAAAACATTGTTTTGTTCTTTTCATAGGAAACAGTACGCCGTCTTCACAACTCGGAGACAAACACTAGGCGATACGAGCCAGCGCAAGGGTAAGATTTAAAGAATATGCTTTCATTCTGTATGAGATACATTAATAGATGCAGATCCTAGCCTGATCCTAACTGTAGCCATCTTGTTTTCACAGACTAACTTTGCCTCATAACGTAGCCGTGACAAGCTATTTAGTGCGGGCTTTGTCGACAAATCCAAATCTTCATGATGCTGACAAAGACAACATTGTGTGTAAGTAACAACTATTTCACTAAATATTATGGTAGCCTATACTGTCCTTTCTCTGCTGTCTGCACTTCCCTTCTTCCTTTCCCTTATTAAGCTTAGCCTACTGCTACGTTGTTAATCGTACTCTCATTTGTTTTTCTAGCTGCCTGCAAGACGTATTATGAAACCTTACGCAGGAGCTACAGATACCAGCAGCCTGATCTTTCGTTGCAGGCGGAAGCAATGAAGTAGCCGGCTCGTAGTCGCTCCAGAAGAAAGAGGGTAAGATTTTTCAGTTTTGGTCAATGTGACTTTTTTTTCAGTGTTTTTCATGTGTTGTGTCCATACGCAGTGCATTGCTCAGTACTTATTCTCTTTATCGATCGTTTTTACAGCTGTTTGACGCGAGACGAGGTGTCCTTGCTATGGACGAGATGGATGTATGGCAGTGTGCTACCATAGACCTGATGTTGGATGAGGAAAATGGGGTGGTGGATGGGGTGTCTGGGTGGATCGTTAAGCCTCCGCTGTCCCGTAACCCGGAGCTCAGCGAACTATTGCCGCTTTTCCACTACAAACGCGGCTGAGCCATGCCGTGCTGAGTTGGGCTGAGTCGAGCTGAGCGGGGCTGTTGGAGTTGCATTTCGACTACAACCGTGCTGAACCATGCTGGCTGGAAGTGGGTGGACACATTGGGTGGAGTTAGCGAAAGTGGGTGGACGTCACGTGATGTCGTTAAGTGGCGCAAACAGTGACATCAGTGATCTTTTAAGCGGTAGTCTCACAGCCCAGATAGTAAACAATAAACATGGAGGACATGGTGTCGTTAGTGTTGCTGGTCTTGGTGCTGTGGCTTGTTGTCACCGACAACGCCAACAGATACTGGCAAGAGCATATAGATGAGACGAGGCGCATAAGGCTTCAGAAATTCTCGTAATTCGTAATTCTCCTTCTTCCGGGTTTACAGATCTCAGCGTGCTCGCGGGGCGTGTGAGGACACTCTTCCTCACCAATCAGTGCACAGGGGAGTGTCTGCTCACGCCCCCAGCCTCACTCAGCTCGGTTTGGCTCGCTTCAGTCCCACTCCAAAACCGTGCAAGTTTTGGGGGCTAAGCAGGGCTGAAGCGAGCTGAGTCGTGCTGTTTTAAGGTAGTCGAAACGCGAGCCGTGTCGGGCTGAAGTGAGCTGAAGCGAGCTGAAGTGAGCTGAAAAAGGGTAGTGGAAAAGGGCCATATGTGCTACCGGTACGCTGCAATCAAGGCTTGAGGCAGATCGAAAGTACAGGGCAACCCACCACAGACGACTGCATGTCGGTCCGATGCCGCCTGCTCCCCACAGCTCAGAGACCGCAAGCATGCACTTCATGGAGCTGTAGGACTAAAATACGGTGCTTATTTGCTTTTGTTTAGTTTTGTATCCTGCACATCTCTCTTGCACTAGAGAATGTATAGGCAACTACTGTTTGTCTTTGACTGAATGCTGCCATTTTGTTTATTTTTTAACGTCTTGTACTTACTCTGATTTTGAAAATAAAGCTCTTGTTTGATACAACGTTCCTTGCAAATTTTCCTTCCTCAATAAATGTGTGTCATTGATAGGATAACAATGACATGAATATACAGCATCATAGCTAATCATAACCACAACCTATATATATATATATATATATATATATATATATATATATATATATATAGGTTGTGGTTATGATGACCCAGGGTAACCAATAGCCTAGGCCTAGTGGCATCTGCCAACCAATCACGAGTGATTTATTTGGTTTAAAAGTAGTGTTTTCATCCAATACTGAGTGAGGAAATTCGAGGCAAGCCAGGCAATTCTCGGACCACGCGCGGTTTCGCTGCTATTCATATGCAAATAGGCTACCCATTGATGCAGCAGTTTCGCTGCTATTCATATGCAAATAGGCTACCCCGTGAGTAGAGGGGCCCGGAGGATTTTGCTATCTGGGGCGAGTGCTCCCAAGTGCTACCTGGTGGTCGTTTGGGTACATTGCAGCTCAGTTCAAAACAGATGCGGTACGTACCGCGTCGATACCGCGTGCTTGCCGCGTCAATGCGGGCACATTGGCCTGCCCCCGACGGTATATATATATATATATATATATATATATGACCTCTCACCGAATCCAGGGACACATGTCGGCCGAAACGAATCCGAGATAATCGCAAAAGAAGCATTTTTTTTCGAAATTTGTGATTTTTGTTTTTTTTCCATCATGTGCAAGTTGAGATCTTGAAGAATGCAATCAGTATTTCAGATAATAGATTTTTTTGTTGGAAAAGCATACATTTTTTGTTGCAAATTGTCTCGTTTTTGTCAGGACTGTAGCCTGCTGGGGGGGGGGGGGGGGGGTAAATTACCATATGGGCCATTCACATGATGATTTAAGTCTTTTGGGTTTTTTTTTCCGCAAATCAGCTGTATGATACGGGCTGAGCGCATGGCTACTTAACTGCATACAGGCGTGTAATTTCACTATGGAATGAGTTACTAAACAGAGCGCAGAAACACCGCGAAGCAAACAGACACACGGTATTTACATCAGAGATAATCATTTCTAGCAAAAAAAACGCAACCTCATTTTCCAGATTGAATGGAATACTTGAATGATCGGATGATACACGGACCGTTCTAGGACTACATTCCACCGGAGGCATTGGTGTGTGCAAGGCACCGTTTCTCTTTCTGATGGGGTAAGTTTATTATTCTAAGGCTGTGTGGTTATTTTTGCATATAACGGAGAGTGTTGTGGTTTGGTTAAGCCTAGGTCACAACCGGACGTACGATTTTTTGGCCGTGTGATTTTTGGTGTTTCCCAAATCGCTGCGTTTTCTTTTGTTCACAGAGAAAGACGCGCGTTGGCCGTAAGTTTGTCTTGCAACCTGAAAAAAAAGTAAGCGCCCGTAGAGTTTGTTTGACATGACAAAGAACCTCTGCGACCTGTCTGCGGCTCGAAAATCAGCACGTCACACGCGCGCTCTCGTGCTTTTCACACGCGCGCTCTCGTGCATTTCATGTGCGCTCTCCATGTGTTTCTTGCGTTTTTTGCGTGTAGACCGGCTGTAGGAGCACATACAGCTGGTTGTGACCGAGGCTTTACATGAAACTAGTGTTGTGTTAGTTGTGT
Organism: Neoarius graeffei; assembly: GCF_027579695.1. NCBI lineage: Eukaryota > Metazoa > Chordata > Actinopteri > Siluriformes > Ariidae > Neoarius > Neoarius graeffei. Next base: position 49,423,136 of record NC_083585.1, read on the forward strand.
TATCATCGTGCTATCTTTCTTTCTTACGGTGTGAGTAATTTTTCAGCCACAAAACATTAAAGTATACTTTAGGACTTATTTTTGTACTTCATAATTGTGTTGGGCATACTTTGCATGGAAGGAAAATTGACGTGGTGATCTTTGTTTACATGAAAGTAGCATCATGCTAGCTAGTAGGGGGTAGGGCTTTCCTTAATGTCATGCAAATGAGCACCATTATGTGCCCGCCCTACACCCAGAGTAGCTGAGATGGAAAAATTTGAGGGCGATTTTCTCCCTTTTCTGTTTTAAGAAGTATACACTTTCAAAAGGCCACACATTCTTCAAATATTGTCAGATCTCCACATGGAAGGCATCATTGGAAAGCTTAGAAACTGTACTTTCTGAATCTGTCAATAACTCAAAATGCCCCCAGGCAGACATGTGTCCCTGGATTCTGTGATCTGCCACATATATATATATATATATATATATATATATATATATAACAAATAAACATATTAATTAACCTTAGGGTTACTGGCTTACTAATTGTCACTGATCAGAGGGTCAGGGTTTCAAGCCCCAGCACTGCCAAGCTGCCACTGTTGGGCCTTTTGGCAAGGCCCTTAATGCTAATGATTCAAGCTATCTATCCATATTGACCCCAGATAGAAGTGATGAAAAAGATGCAAAAAGAATATGAGTGTTTGGATATTTTAATGGAGTACAGTAAAAGGGAAGACATCAATACATACTAAGGATTGTGGTGGTAATGAATACATCAATTAAGAAACTATTAATAGTGTTTTGAAATAATATTTATTTGTTATGAATATGTTAGTTTAATAGTGTTTTTGAGTTGTGACCTTGAGTAACACACTGATGGGTGACACTGATGTCACCCACCAATTAGCAATTTATTTTTTACAAAATTACACCATCAGTGCTTATACCACTATCAGGAGACTTGTTAAATATTATTCTCACCTGAAAACCCCTTTATGTACTGTAACACCAAAACATGTTTTTGCTGTTCATTAGGTTAATTATTGTAGCTTGTTAATATGGTTGTCACGTGCCATGGGCATCTCTCCTGAGCATGACACTGTTTCTGTAAACTATGATAATGACACCTGTGGGAATAAATTGTTTAAAGAGTTATGTTCTCCAAAGAGTGATAGCAGATGAAAGAATCAAATATTTAACATAATTGTGCAATGTAAATAATATAGTCCTAAACATTTTCCTCAGTAATGACTGTGTATTACTGGTTTGGCAAATTAAATAATATAAAATCCTGAAACTGTATCATAATTAAATTGCCTTGAGCAGGAGGTAAACAACTGCTGAATTAATCTGAAAAACCGCCTTCAAAAAAAAATAAATAAATAAAATAAATAAATATATATATATATATATATATATATATATATATATATATATATATATATATATATATATGGTTATGAATATCAAAAATCTGTGAATTAAGGAATTAAGTAAAATATAAGAACATTTATTATTATTATTATTATTATTATTATTATTATTATACTACAAATTAGATTAAGGTTTTCTGGCTTGTGTAAATGTCATACATCAGTTTCTTGACAAAACATTATGACTGGTTTACAACAAATGTATGTCAGCAATCACATATAAAAGCCCATAAATAAGCCAATACTGTTTACCCCTCTATGATAGGGGTTACGATACTGTTTAAAAAAAAAAAAAGTTTTACTGTGTTTTTGTTTGCTTGTTTGTTTGTTTTACTTAAGAAGGAATATACAGCCATCATTACTTTTTTTTTCAAAATATTTTTAATTTCCAGAAAGTTTGGAGTTTGTTACTTTGAGATAACATTGTACAATTGTGGGAAATACAACACTGGATGTTTTATAATAGACTTCCTGGCTTGCGGAAGCTTGGCCACCATGTGACCAGAGTGGTAAGTTGCCTATAGACTTGGTGGTCTTGAGCTGAGGTGAGGAGTCAGCCACTAGGCATGCTTCTGCAACCTGGCATGTCCAGGTGAGATGAGGCTGTCCTGGGGGCTGACACCAACCCTCTGGAGGCAGACAGGATGCTGCAGTGTGCACTCCCTCTGACATAACTTCATTACCAAGATGTGCATTGTGGCCCAAATGCCACAGTCTGCCCCACTTTATAAAAATTAATTAGGAGGTAGAGTCACCCACTCCTGAATAGACCTCGTCATTTGTAACATGGTGGTACGAGTGGATGCTAAAGATGTAGCATAGGCTGATTCAGTGGTAGGTATCAAGGTGGTGACTAGTTGCACTGGAGAGGTTCCATGTTTCACAGTCATACAGAAAGACAGGAAGGATGCAGGGGTCAACGATGCTGATATTAGTGGCTGTGTGGATCTTGCCACTGTGCCGCATTCAGCTAGAAGTTGGCTGAAGATTCTACAAGACCACTGGAGGCAACAGTCTGTCTCAAGGTCTGATGAGTATTTGCTGGTAATCTTAGAGCTGAGGTAGAAAATGTGTCAACTACCTCAACTTCCTCAGTGTTGATGTTGATCATCTATGGTGGTGGTGGTGCTGGTGGTGGCAGGAAGTCAGACAGGGACTGAAGTTTTGTCATTGCCCAACTGATGGCGAAGCCCAAGGATGAAGCTTCCTCACTGAGAGACTTTAAAGACTCAATCATAATGTCCAGGAACATGGTAAAGACCATGAACTTGTCCACATAGCAGCGATCAGGGAAGTGGAAGTGGTACTCAGTGCAGAGGTCTGGGCAGCACTCTGTCAAGCTGTTCAGCCAGTAGTCAACTGTGACTTTGAAGTGGTTCCGTGGTAAGGAAGGGGTCTGACAGTCCACCTTCTACTCACACCTTGCAGATGGTGTTGATGCAGAAGTCCTGGAGGATGCAGATATATTTGGAGGGGACTCCAAGGCACTGGAGAAGAAGCCAGAGAGCATTACTGTCCAAGGAGTTGAATGTGGTCTTGAGATCCATGTAGACCATGTACAATGCCTGGTGGTACTCATTTCACTGATAATGCCAAGACTCTTAGAGAAAGGATGCACTCTGGTGGAGTGCTTTGGTGTGAAGCTGGCTTGTTGGGGTGGTACTTGGCTGGCAGCAGAGGCTGAATTCATCTGAGGACAATAGATGTAACAACCTAGGAGGGCACTGAAAGCAGCATGATGGGCTGATACCTGGAAGTACTCCATTGGTGTTTTGTAGAATGAGAGGATGATGCTCTCACTTCAATCAGCTGGGACTTGCTCTTCTTCTCAGATGCACTGGCAAAGTTGTTGTAGTCAAGGGGCAAGCAAATCAACTGCTGCCTTCAGCATTTCACTGAAAATGCCATCAGCACCTGTGGCTCAACTAGACAGGAGCTTCCTGATGTAGACTGGCTGATGCTTCTGGAAGTGGGGTGCTGTTGTCTGCAAGCAGGGGTATGACTGATGTTGGTCGCTGGCTCGATACAGCTTTCTGGTGGATTTGTAGGCATGCCAGAGATTCTCTACCCAAAAAGGTGTCTTCAGCAGCTGTAGCAGATAGCTTGGTATTATTGCAGCCTGTGTCTTTTTTTGCCTGTTCAACTCATGGTAGTTCTCCAAGGATTCCGGGGCCTACCTTGCCAGCAATGGTCTACTAGTATCAGGGAAGCATTGGGTATCCACAGCTTCTTTCTGGAGCCAATCTTTCAGATCTTTTAATAGACAAAAATAAAATAAATAAATTATATATATACACACATATATACAAAACACCGATTCCAAAAAAGTTGGGACAAAGTACAAATTGTAAATAAAAATGGAATGCAATGATGTGGAAGTTTCAAAATTCCATATTTTATTCAGAATAGAACATAGATGACATATCAAATGTTTAAACTGAGAAAATGTATCATTTCAAGAGAAAAATTAGGTGATTTTAAATTTCATGACAACAACACATCTCAAAAAAGTTGGTTTACCACTGTGAGACATCCCCTTTTCTCTTTACAACAGTTTGTAAATGTCTAGGGACTGAGGAGACAAGTTGCTCAAGTTTAGGGATAGGAATGTTAACCCATTCTTGTCAAATGTAGGATTCTAGTTGCTCAACTGTCTTAGGTCTTTTTTGTCATATCTTCTGTTTTATGATGCGCCAAATGTTTTCTATGGGTGAAAGATCTGGACTGCAGGCTGGCCAGTTCAGTACCCGGACCCTTCTTCTGCGCAGCCATGATGCTGTAATTGATGCAGTATGTGGTTTGGCATTGTCATGTTGGAAAATGCAAGGTCTTCCCTGAAAGAGACGTTGTCTGGATGGGAGCATACAGTATGTTGCTCTAGAACCTGGATATACCTTTCAGCATTGATGGTGTCTTTCCAGATGTGTAAGCTGCCCATGCCACACACACTAATGCAACCCCATACCATCAGAGATGCAGGCTTCTGAACTGAGCACTGATCACAACTTGGGTCGTCCTTCTCCTCTTTAGTCTGAATGACACGGCATCCCTGATTTCCATAAAGAACTTCAAATTTTGATTCGTCTGACCACAGAACAGTTTTCCACTTTGCCACAGTCCATTTTAAATGAGCCTTGGCCCAGAGAAGACGTCTGCGCTTCTGGATCGTGTTTAGATATGGCTTCTTCTTTGAACTATAGTTTTAGCTGGCAACGGCGGATGGCACGGTGAATTGTGTTCACAGATAATGTTCTTTGGAAATATTCCTGAGCCCATTTTGTGATTTCCAATACAGAAGCATGCCTGTATGTGATGCAGTGCCGTCTAAGGGCCCGAAGATCACGGGCACCATGTATGGTTTTCCGGCCTTAACCCTTACGCACAGAGATTCTTCCAGATTCTCTGAATCTTTTGATGATATTATGCACTGTAGATGATGATATGTTCAAACTCTTTGCAATTTTACACTGTCAAACTCCTTTCTGATATTGCTCCATTATTTGTCGGCGCAGAATTGGGGGATTGGTGATCCTCTTCCCATCTTTACTTCTGAGAGCTGCTGCCACTCCAAGATGCTCTTTTTATACCCAGTCATGTTAATGACCTATTGCCAATTGACCTAATGAGTTGCAATTTGGTCCTCCAGCTGTTCCTTTTTTGTACCTTTAACTTTTCCAGCCTCTTATTGCCCCTGTCCCAACTTTTTTGAGATGTGTTGCTGTCATGAAATTTCAAATGAGCCAATATTTGGCATGAAATTTCAAAATGTCTCACTTTTGACATTTGATATGTTGTCTATGTTCTATTGTGAATACAATATCAGTTTTTGAAATTTGTAAATTATTGCATTCCTTTTTTATTTACAATTTGTACTTTGTCCCAACTTTTTTGGAATCGGGGTTGTATATACAGTTAGCTCCATAAATATTTGGACAGAGGCAACATTTTTCTAATTTTGGTTCTGTACATTACCACAATGAATTGTGAACAAAACAATTCAGATGCAGTTGAAGTTCAGACTTTCAGCTTTAATTCAGTGGGTTGAAAAAACGATTGCATAAAAATGTGAGGAACTAAAGCATTTTTTTAAACACAATCCCTTCATTTCAGGGGCTCAAAAGTAATTGGACAAATTAAATAATTGTAAATAAAATGTTCATTTCTAATACTTGGTTGAAAACCCTTTGTTGGCAATGACTGCCTGAAGTCTTGAACTCATGGACATCACCAGACGCTGTGTTTCCTCCTTTTTAATGCTCTGCCAGGCCTTTAATGCAGCGGTTTTCAGTTGCTGTTTGTTTGTGGGCCTTTCTGTCTGAAGTTTAGTCTTTAACAAGTGAAATGCATGCTCAATTGGGTTGAGATCAGGTGACTGACTTGGCCATTCAAGCATATTCCACTTCTATGCTTTAATAAACTCCTGGGTTGCTTTGGCTTTATGTTTTGGGTCATTGTCCATCTGTATTATGAAACGCCGACCAATCAGTTTGGCTGGATTTGAGCACACAGTATGTCTCTGAATACCTCAGAATTCATCCGGCTGCTTCTGTCCTGTGTTACATCATCAATAAACACTAGTGACCCAGTGCCACTGGCAGCCATGCATGCCCAAGCCATCACACTGCCTCCGCCGTGTTTTACAGATGATGTGGTATGCTTTGGATCATGAGCTGTACCATGCCTTTGCCATACTTTTTTCTTTCCATCATTCTGGTAGAGGTTGATCTTGGTTTCATCTGTCCAAAGAATGTTCTTCCAGAACTGTGCAGGCTTTTTCAGATGTTTTTTTAGCAAAGTCCAATCTAGCCTTTTTATTCTTGAGGTTTATGAGTGGCTTGCACCATGCAGTGAACCCTCTGTATTTACTTTCATGCAGTCTTCTCTTTATGGTAGATTTGGATATTGATACGCCTACCTCCTGAAGAGTGTTGTTCACTTGGTTGGCTGTTGCGAAGGGGTTTCTTTTCACCATGGAAATTATTCTGCGATCATCCATTACTGTTGTCTTCTGTGGGTGTCCAGGTCTTTTTGCATTGATGAGTTCACCAGTGCTTTCTTTCTTTCTCAGAATGTACCAAACTGTAGATTTTGCCACTCCTAATATTGTAGCAATTTCTTGGATGTTTTTTTTCTGTTTTCACAGCTTAAGGATGGTTTGTTTCACCTGCATGGAGAGCTCCTTTGACCGCATGTTTTCTTCACAGCAAAATCTTCCAAATGCAAGCACCACACCTCAAATCAACTCCAGGCCTTTTATCTGCTTAATTGAGAATGACATAATGAAGGAATTTCCCACACCTGCCCATGAAATAGCCTTTGAGTCAATTGTCCAATTACTTTTGGTCCCTTTAAAAACAGGGTGGCACAGGTTAAGGAGCTGAAACTCCTAAACCCTTCATCCAATTTTAATGTGCATACCCTCAAATGAAAGCTGAAAGTCTGGACTTTATGACCATGTCCATTATATAACTATAACTTGAATATGTTTCAGTAAACAGGTAAAAAAACAAAATTTGTGTCAGTGTCCAAATATATATGGACCTAACTGTATACAGTATACTGTACAGTGTGTATATATATATATATATATATATATATATATATATATATATATATATATATATATATATATAAACCCTGGCAGGTAAAGTGAATTACATTGATTCTCTTGTTACAATGGCACCTGTCAAGGGGTGGGATATATTAGGCAGCAAGAGAACAGTCAGTTATTGAAGTTGATGTCTTGGAAGCAGGAAAAATGGGCAAGCATAAGGATCTGAGCAACTATGACAAGGGCAAAATTGTAATGGCTAGATGACTGGGTTTGAGCATTTCCAAAATGGCACATCTTGGAGATGTGTTGGTTTCCTCCGGGTGCTCCAGTTTCCCCCACAGTTCAAAGACATGCGGTTAGGTTAATATGGGCTGGCCTTAGGCTGAGGTGCCCTTGAGTGAGACACCTACCCCTTAACTGCTCCCTGGGTGCTGTTAGCATGGCTGCCCACTACTCTGGGTATGTGTGTATGCTCATTGCTCACATGTGTATGCATGTATGTTTTCAATACTTCAGATTGGTTAAATGCAGAGAGGAATTTCACAAGTGTATGTGTGATGAATAAAGTTGTTGTTGCTCTTCTTCTTCTTCTTCTTCTACTTCTTCTTTCTTGTGGGGTGTTCCCAGTATGCAGTGGTTAGTACCCATTAAAAGTGGTCCACAGAAGGACAACTGGTGAACCGGTGACAGGGTCATGGGCACCCAAGGCTCACTGATTTGCATGGGGCACAAAAGCTAGCCCATATATTCCAATCCTACAGAAGAGCTACTGTAGTACAAACGGCTGAAAAAAAGTTAATGCTGGCTAAAACAGAAAGGTGGCCCACTGTGAGTTTGATCGCTTCCTACAGTAAATGATCCCCACACCCTGAGGAGTCTAGTGTCTCTGAAAAAAGAAGTAATTTAGGGAAAAAAGATCTCAATTTTGGACAGATTGACAATTTATATAAACCCCATCAACATATACTGGTCATTCTGGTCTCTTGGTCATTCCCCCATTAAGAAAAACTGAGCTGGTCACAGAGCATTTATCTACCATGCACCCTACCTCTGGAATGGCCTTCTCCTATGTGTGAGAGAAAGACACTCAGTGGATATTTTTAAATCAATACTTAAAACCTACATTTACTCCCTTCACTATCGGGCACCTATTTTTAGCAATATTGTAACTTTTAAAATACAGTAGATAAATTGTTATAAATTCTTATTTTTAATTTAAGTGTGTGTGGGGGGGCACATCAGGACACCTGCAGTGATGGGTAAACAGAGTTTATTTTTTGGGTTTTGTTTGGCTTTAAGAAGCTGGGTTGTCTGTGTGTGACAGGGTGCATCAATGGGTGATGAAGCATTACATCACTGATTAGGATAACCTAATTCCTTGTATGGTGTTCAGGTCTGTGGGACCCGTTTCATTTTTTATCAAAGGAATAATGATGCGATTAATTATTCTTTCAAACTCAGACTCATTGGCCTTGGCTCATTTTCTGTGAAGAACATATATCAGAACACATTTTCAATGACCACACACTGTACCTCCCCCCCCCCCACACACACACACACATTTATATTACATACAGGATGTTCGGGTCCACTGGATCCGGGGCTAATAAAAGTGTGTACCTTAACTCTGTCCTCCTCCTGTCTGGGCCTGCTGTTAGTGTGTGTGTGTGTGTGTGTGTGTGTGAGTTTTGTGTTTCTGCCCCTGCAGTTCAAGCACCGACACCTGTCTGCTCTCACATTCCTGCACATTTTACCCTCTGTTTTGCGGGAACCAAGACAGAGGTTCCCCTAAATTGGGGGCGGGACACAATAAATACAGCTTTTCCAATGTGGTTTCTTATTACAACTGATCAAGATGGCCAAATGATCCTCTGTTCAGATGGACTTGCAAATGATTTTGGAAGCGAGAGAAGCTTTTGATGATTGTGTAGAGGAAGAAGTTTCAGAACGTGAGGATCACATTTCTGAAAACTCAGAGTCTGACAGTGACTTTGAAGAAGAGGATGAGATGGAGCATCAGCCAGTCCCAAAACGAAGACGAGCATGGGGATGATGTGTTGTATAGACTGACATGGTGTTACTGTATGTGTTCAGCTTGTGTTGTGTAAACTGAACTGAATGGGTTAAATTTCTAATGAAATTCAAAGAAATAAAAATCAGTTGTTATGAAAAACCTTGCTTCATTTGTAAATTTGAAGATAAACATCTTTCCACTAATATCTTGACTATAATTGATTTTTGTTTTGTAAAATTACATTTTATTAAAAAACAAACAAAAAACGAGTAGCACTTTTTTTAATTAATGTAATCTAACAAAGATAAAGGGCAAATATTAACCATGTACAGTATGCTGCTTATATTGCTTGTAATTGGGGTGAAGTAAACATCTATTAAGTATTGTAAAATTGCTTGACTGTGTTGAATTTAAAACACCAAAATGCAGCAGGTCCACCAGACCCATGAACACTGGCTGAATAACAAAATATGAACACCACACAAGGGTTATGAAAACAGAGAGCAGATGTGTGAGCAAAGATAGGATTTAACTGGAACTAGCCAAAACAATTAGCAAGCAAACTGGCCAAAACCAGATGCAAGTATGCTAAACAAATATCTCTATGACCACTGTACAAGCCTCTGGAGGCAGTTGGCCAGGTCTATGCTCAGCAACATTGTGTGGTATTAAAATGATGTCAGCTAAGTACCTGAATGTACTGAATGACCAGGTTGTCCCCTCAATGGATTTTTTTTTTCCATGATGGCATGGACATATTCCAGGATGACAATACCAGGATTTATTGGGCTCAAATTGTGAAAGAGTGGTTCAGAGAAGATAAGGAATCATGTTTACCCACAAATTGGCCACTACAGTGTCCTAATCTTAACCCAATCGAAAGTCTTTAATCTCCCGTCCTCAATACAAGATCTCAAAAAAACAACAACAACAACTCGGACAGAAACAAATGTTGTGAGGTTGCATAAGGAAGTCAAAACAATGCCATGGCAAATGTATACCATAATCATAGCTTAACGCCTTCCAACGAAATTTTAGGCTGTTTTTTAAAGTGAACATTAGACTACCATTTTAAGTGGACCAACGATAAATATCCTGCACTGCAACCAGGTTGAAAAAAAAAACAGATTTCAAACTTAACCAAATATAATTCTCAGTTACAATGGCTTTGGTTTTAGAAAAAGTCATAAGTGTTAAAATTCCCTAATGGGGTGTTTTGTAATAACACGCAAATTATTCAGTATTATAAAACTTGCTAGATTTCATATATTACTGAAGCATAATGAGTAATAATGCAGTTATTTCTCTCAGAAAATACATTAATATTCATAAACTGTATTCTTGAGTATATGGAAAAGTATAGTATTTATGTTCTTTATACTGTTTGTTTTCTCTGATGACGAATAGTGTTTTTGCAAGTATTGGAATATGATAATTTCCCAGTAATTATTTATGACCTCAGTTCTGTGAAGTGAAACATAATAAGTACTTAGTGATCCTTATCTTTCACCTAAGGGTCATAGCAGTGAGTGTTTTAGGTGTCATAATTGAGCACAAATAAATGATACATATACAGTGGTGCTTGAAAGTTTGTGAACCCTTTAGAATTTTCTATATTTCTGCATAAATATGACCTAAAACATCATCAGATTTCCACACAAGTCCTAAAAGTAGATAAAGAGAACCCAGTTAAACAAATGTTAGGAAGCTAGATACCCACCTAAGCCCCCTAACCTAAATGTGTGCAATAACGTGATAGTCAGTGTGTATGATACTAAATGGAATATCCAAAAGGGGCACATACTTACCGGTACCTGCGCCAGGCCGCCAGCCCAAACGTTGCCTCACGTGGACGGAGAGTTCACGCTCGGAATCACTCCTCTCCAACTCCCCTCCACGTTCATTTGGGGAAAAACCCCGAAAAATAAAATAAACAAAAGAAAACGTACAATCCAAAAATAATACGAAATTCCAGAGGCAGGGCGTTAATCCACAATTCATGCAAAGACGACAGGTAGCTGCTTCAGTAGCCTCTCACCGAGAGGCCTACCCAGTCCAAACAAAATCCCTCCTCTTAACACCTGTTCCCAGACTTATCTAGGCCTAGCCAGCCAAAACCCGCAGTCACAACAAGCCAGTGCCCCCTAGTGGATAGGATGTGTTCATGAAAGTGTAGTGTCTAAAGTGCAACTACTACTAACATCCTAACATCCCTCCCCCCTTAAACAAAAAAAAACTTTTTTTTTTCCCTTTTCATCTTTTATATATATTTTCTCTTTTTTCTTCTTTCTTCACACACATCTTAAAAATCAGCATTATGCTGACAACCTAGGCCTAATAGCCCAACCCTTGTAACCAAAACTGCAACTCTGCTTTACCCTTCAGGTCTCATCCATTGGTTGCAATCGCGATAGTGCATCAGCAACTACATTATTTCTGCCAGCAATATGCTTGACCACCAAGTTATACGGTTGGAGCACCAGGCCCCACCTGAACACCCTCTGATTTGAAGTCCTGAACTTGGCCAAGAAAGTGAGAGGGTTGTGGTCAGTGAAAACCTCAACGTCACCATTGGACCCAGACAAATAGATTTCAAAATGTTGGACAGCTAACACCAGAGCCAGTGCTTCTTTCTCAATGGTAGAATATGCTTTTTGGTGCCCACTTAACTTCTTTGAATAATAAGCTACAGGCTTATCCAGGCCTGCTGCGTCTGCCTGTATCAGCACTGCCCCTATGCCAACATCACATGCATCCACTGCTAGCTTGAATGGTTTACCGAAATCTGGGGCTACCAACACGGGTTCACAAGAGAGGATGGCCTTAATCTGATTAAACGCCCTGTCACACCCACTGTTCCAAAGAAACTTCACCCCTTTCCTCAGGAGATTGGTCAGAGGTTCAGCCACTGTCGCAAAATTGGGAACGAAACGCCTATAAAAGCCACACATTCCCAAAACCTGCATGACCTCACGTCGTGTCTTAGGTACGGGCAGATCTAGGATGGCCTGAATCTTAGCCCGCCTTGGCAGAACCTTCCCCCGTCCCACCAAATGGCCCAGATAGGTCACCTGACCCTTCCCAATCTCACATTTCACAAGATTGGCTACCAGCCCTGCCTGTTGTAAGCGTTGCAATAGCTGTCGTAAATGCTCCAGATGTTCGGCCCATGTATTGCTATGTACCACCGCATCATCTATGTACACAACTACATTACTCAGGCCAGCTGTCACCTTACCCATCAACCTTTGGAAGGTTGCGGGTGCGTTCTTCATCCCAAAAGGGAGGACGTTACAGACATACAACCCATCAGGCGTGACAAAGGCAGAGATCTCTTTTGCTCGGGCAGACAATGGGACCTGCCAGTATCCCTTAAGTAAATCTAATTTAGATACAAACTGTGCTTGACCTATACAGTCAATGCAATCCTCAAGTCGAGGGATTGGAAAGGCATCAGTTCTTGTCACCTGATTCACTTTCCGATAGTCTATACACAGTCGCCATGACTTATCCGGTTTTGGCACTAACACCACCGGCGAACTCCAATCGCTCTGCCCTGGTTCCACTGCCCCAATCTCTTCCATATAAGCCAGTTCTTCCTTAACATGAGACAGTTTCAAAGGAGACAACCTATAAGGATGTTGCTTTATTGGGTCTGCCTCACTGACCTCAACATCATGCACAGCCAATGTGGTAAGACCAGGATGATCCCTAAAAACTGCACCAAATTCACTAAACAGTTTACACACATCTGCCCTCTGCTCAGAAGACAAATGACCAAGATTTTCTTCTAACTCACTCAATGCCGCCACATTACATAGGTGAGCAGTCACAGGCTCCACACCTGCCATATCATCCTCCCCCTCAAGACTAGAGACACATGTTATCATAACCGGAGCTACCCGGCCATGATACGGCTTCAAGAGGTTAACATGACAGAGCCTCGTCTTCCTCCTACCCTCAGGAGTGTTAATCACATAGTTGCGATCTCCTACCTTCTTTGCAACCCTGTATGGCCCAGCAAATGCTGCACTCAAGCTGCCTCGCATTGGCTTCAATACCAAGACCATATCTCCCACTGAAAAAGATCGAGCTGCTGCTTTCTTGTCATATTGACGCTTCATCTGATCACGAGCAACCTCTAAATTGTCCCGTGCTGCCTCACACGCAGCCACTAAGCGCTCCTTGAAATGAGAAACATACTGCAATAAACTGCCCTCCTCCTGGCTGTTTAGAAACTGTTCCTTCACCATCTTCAAGGGACCCCAGACCTCATGGCCATAGACCAATTCAAAGGGAGTAAACCCTGTTGAGTCATTTACAGAATCTCGAATGGCAAAGAGTAAAAATGGCATTGCACAATCCCAATCACTGGGGAACTGAACACAATAAGCACGCATCATAGATTTTAAGGTCTGATGATGTCGTTCAATAGCACCCTGTGACTGAGGATGGTAGGCAGAAGACAACACCTGTTTTATCCCCAACTCAACCATTGCTTGCTGAAAAACACCAGATGTAAAATTGGTGCCACGATCTGACTGAACCTCTCTGGGCAACCCAAAACGAGAAAAGAACTGAAGTAAAGCATCCACAACAGGCCGAGTTTTAATATCACGCAGGGGCACTGCCTCTGGAAAGCGAGTGGTTACATCCATAATGGTAAGCAAATACTCATGGCCCTTCTTGGTCTTAGGTAATGGACCTACACAATCAATTAGGACACGAGAAAAAGGTTCAGTTACAATAGGGGGAAGACTCAAAGGCGCCAACGGAATTTTCTGGTTCGGTTTCCCAGAAACCTGACATGCATGACATGAGCGAACAAAATTAACCACATCTTTATGCAAGCGTGGCCAATAAAAATGCCTCATTACTTTAGCTTGCGTTTTCCGAATTCCTAGGTGTCCAGCCATTGCTGCTTCATGAGCTAAACGCAACACTTCCTGCCGAAAACAGGGGGGAAGCACCACCTGCTCTACTACTGCCCAGTCCTCAGTGGCTGGTCGCTCTGGTGGCCTCCATTTGTGCATCAAGACATCATTTTGGAGATAAAATCCCTCAGCAATCATTTGGCTTTCCTCAAACCCAGCTGCAGATTCTCTAAGCTTTACAAGTTCACAATCCTGTTTCTGTGCATCAATAAGGGCAGCGGGACTGAATTCACCACTACAGGGCACCATTCCCAATGCTTCCAAAGACGGCATGGTTGACTTAACAGTACGCCCACCAGAGGCCATGTCAAAGGATGTTTGCTTTGACATAGAGCGAGTAACCACACAAGCTGGAAAAGCTGCAGGAAACTGCGCCTCTAATGCCTCCAGTTCAGGACTCACACAAGGCGTGGTACTAACCACAGGTGATATGTGCACCTGATTGCCCGCCAGGTCATTACCCAATAGAAGGTTAACACCCTTAATAGGCAGCGATGACGTCACCCCAATAGGAACATAGCCATTAACCACATTAGACTTCAAACACACATTGTAGAGTGGAACAGACCCATACTCCCCACCTACACCTTCAACCAGCACAGATCTCTTCAAAGAACAACTCTCTGGGAACTCTAACACCCCAGCTAACAGCAATGACTGAGCTGCCCCAGTGTCTCTCAAAATGGTAACAGTGACTTCAGGCCCACCTTCAGAAACTGACACAGAGCCCTCAGAGACAAAACCCTTAAAAAGTGGGTCAGTTGTAGTTGGCGTCACTATGCTACTCCTCCCCTGTTTCAACCCCTGCGTTACACCAGGCAGGACAAATGCCACTTCTCTGACATCATCCTTCCCGTTATCAAACCGTCCCTTCTTTTGCAGAACGGGACAACGTGATTTAATATGTCCAAGTTTTTTGCAATAATGACACCTAATGTCATCAGAGGGCCTCCTAACAGTACTTACAGTAGATTGGCCAGCAATGGGCTGCCCCGCACTAGGCAGACCTCTAGCAGGTGCCTGGAAATCAAGTCTGCTGCGACTATCACTTCTCTTTTCCTCACCCTCACGACGTGAAGAAACACAACCTGCCTTGTTTGGCCACACACTTCGATGTATCAACACATAGTTATCTGACAATTCAGCAGCTTTAGCTGCAGACTGCACCAGCTGCTCATTAAGGTGTACTTCAAGCTGGTGAGGAACACTGGACTTAAACTGTTCGAGAAGCATCAATTGTCTAAGCTCCTGAAAGGTGTAAACTTCACTAGCTCTGAGCCACTTATCAAAAAGCAACTCCTGTTGCCTAAACAAATCTCCATAAGTCTGCCCAGACTTTAATTTCTCAGTTCGAAATTGCTGACGGTATGCTTCTGGAACAAGCTCAAACGCTCTAAGTACAGCTTTCTTCACAGCCTCATAATCTGTATCATACTCAGAACTGAGCGCAGCATAGGCATCCTGGGCCTTCCCAGTGAACTCCCTACGTACCAATGTCACCCATTCTTCTCTAGGCCACTGCCGTTCTCGCGCAATGCGCTCAAATGTATCAAAATATACATCCACTTGATCTGCAGAAAATTTCAGCATTAAAGCAAAACATTTACTCAGATCAAATCTAGCCTCGTGTATACGCTGACGCTGATTATCTTGCTGTCTGACTTTAACGCGTTCAAGCTCAAGTTGCGCTAACTCCTTAGCCTCCTCTCTGTTCTTTTTAAACAGTTCCATTTCCTTAATTTTCATTTCCAACTCCTTTTCACTAAGCCGTTCTTTTCTAGCAGATTCAGCCTCCACATCAGTGACACCCAAACATAACAACAACGCATTTATGATTTCATTTTTCTTAGCGTCATAAGAAACCTCTACTTCACAAAACTCAACCAACTTAAAAAGATTTGGCTTTGTAAGCCGAACTAAACGCACACGAGTTACCTCCTCTCCCATAAATTCCTCTGCATTAAAGTCAGACATCTTCGCAAATAACCAATCCAGTCAAACTGTGCCAACAAAACAACCAGACGCGATAATCGCGTTACAAAATGTTCCAAACAAATCAGGTGCTACGCACCAGCAAACACTGCACAAAAGTTACCCAGCCTTGCGCACCACCACAAAGCGCCGGCCTACACACTGCAGCTTCCAGAATGCAACAGATTCGTTTCCACAAACGCTACCTTACTTTTCACGTTACACTACACAAAACAAACGCAGCTAATGTTACAACACCACACAAAAGCTACCGAATTCAACATCAGCTAACCACAACACGTTCAGCTCCCGGACGAGCCCCCACATTGTTAGGAAGCTAGATACCCACCTAAGCCCCCTAACCTAAATGTGTGCAATAATGTGATAGTCAGTGTGTATGATACTAAATGGAATATCCAAAAGGGGCACAGACTTACCGGTACCTGCGCCAGGCCGCCAGCCCAAACGTTGCCTCACGTGGACGGAGAGTTCATGCTCGGAATCACTCCTCTCCAACTCCCCTCCACGTTCATTTGAGGAAAAACCCCGAAAAATAAAATAAACAAAAGAAAACGTACAATCCAAAAATAATACGAAATTCCAGAGGCAGGGCGTTAATCCACAATTCATGCAAAGACGACAGGTAGCTGCTTCAGTAGCCTCTCACCGAGAGGCCTACCCAGTCCAAACAAAATCCCTCCTCTTAACACCTGTTCCCAGGCTTATCTAGGCCTAGCCAGCCGAAACCCGCAGTCACGACAAGCCAGTGCCCCCTAGTGGATAGGATGTGTTCATGAAAGTGTAGTGTCTAAAGTGCAACTACTACTAACATCCTAACACAAATGAGACAAAAATATTATACTTGGTCATTTATTTATTGAGGAAAATGATCCAATATTACATATCTGTGAGCGGCAAAAGTATGTGAACCTCTAGGATTAGCAGTTCATTTGAAGGTGAAATTCGAGTCAGGTGTTTTCAATCAATGGGATGACAATCAGGTGTGAGTGGGCACCCTGTTTTATTCAAAGAACAGGGATATATCAAAGTCTGATCTTCACAACACATGTCTGTGGAAGTGTATCATGGCACGAACAAAGGAGATTTCTGAGGACCTCAGAAAAAGCATTGTTGATGCTCATCAGGCTGGAAAAGGTTACCAAACCATCTCTAAAGAGTTTGGACTCCACCAATCCACAGTCAGGCAGATTGTGTACAAATGGAGGAAATTCAAGACCATTGTTATCCTCCCCAGGAGTGGTCGACCAACAAAGATCACTCCAAGAGCAAGGCGTGTAATAGTCGGCAAGGTCACAAAGGACCCCAGGATAACTTCTAAGCAACTGAAGGCCTCTCTCACATTGGCTAATGTTAATGTTCATGAGTCCACCATCAGGAGAACACTGAACAACAATGGTTTGCATGGCAGGGTTGCAAGGAGAAAGCCACTGCTCTTCAAAAGAACATTGCTGCTCATCTGCAGTTTGCTAAAGATCACGTGGACAAGCCAAAAGGCTATTGGAAAAATGTCTTGTGGATGGATGAGACCAAAATAGAACTTTTTGGTTTAAATGAGAAGTGTTATGTTTGGAGAAAGGAAGACACTGCATTCCAGCATAAGAACCCTATCCCATCTGTGAAACATGGTGGTGGTAGTATCATGGTTTGGGCCTGTTTTGCTGCATCTGGGCCAGGACGGCTTGCCATCATTGATGGAACAATGAATTCTGAATTATACCAGCGAATTCTAAAGGAAAATGTCAGGACATCTGTCCATGAACTGAATCTCAAGAGAAGGTGGGTCATGCAGCAAGACAACGACCCTAAGCACACAAGTTGTTCTACCAAAGAATGGTTAAAGAAGAATAAAGTTAATGTTTTGGAATGGCCAAGTCAAAGTCCTGACCTTAATCCAATCAAAATGTTGTGGAAGGACCTGAAGCAAGCAGTTCATGTGAGGAAACCCACCAACATCCCAGAGTTGAAGCTGTTCTGTACAGAGGAATGGGCTAAAATTCCTCCAAGCCGGTGTGCAGGACTGATCAACAGTTACCGGAAATGTTTAGTTGCAGTTATTGCTGCACAAGGGGGTCACACCAGATACTGAAAGCAAAGGTTCACATACTTTTGCCACTTACAGATATGTAATATTGGATCATTTTCCTTAATAAATAAATGACCAAGTATAATATTTTTGTCTCATTTGTTTAACTTGGTTCTCTTTATCGACTTTTAGGACTTGTGTGAAAATCTGATGATGTTTTAGGTCATATTTATGCCGAAATATAGAAAATTCTAAAGGGTTCACAAACTTTCAAGCACCACTGTACCTGCTCTTCAACTGGTTCAAAAATATGTCAAAATTAATGACTACAAAATAAACAATTAATTCTATTTATAGTAAATTGAAGTTCTTTATGCTCTAATTAGGTGCTTATGAGAAACGTATCGTATGGCATAATTAGGTGACCTTCTACAAAGTGAATCATTTCTTTGTTTATATGCACAGTACCTAATTAATCCCAAATCACCATATATATTTTTTTCAACTCTTTGTATTTGTGATAGTCTCATCTCATTATTTCTAGCCGCTTTATCCTTCTACAGGGTCGCAGGCATGCTGGAGCCTATCCCAGCTGACTATAGCTGGGACTTTTAGCCAGGTTGAGTGGACTACTTGTACTTGGATTGTCAGTCAAGCTTTTATTGTTTTGCATGTAATAAAGCATGGTATCAGGCATTATACAGGGTGTTTCAAAAAATTTGATATTACTTGAGATGTAAATATCCCAGAAACTACATAGTCTAGGCCAGGGGTCGGGAACCTTTTTGGCTGACTGAGCCATAAATGCCCATTTTTAAAAAATAAAATTTCCGTGAGAGCCATACCATTAAAAAAATGAATACAATTAAATGTAGGCCTATGTATTTTTAAAAAGACCAAACAATTTTAGAGTGTACGAATGTATTATTTTTAATTACGTTTTTATATTGAAGCCAAGAAGGGGAAAAAAAACACTTCTCACCATTAATGAGACTTCTGGGACTGCATCGTTTTACTGATGGCTTTGTAATCTGGCTGATATGCGGTGAGGTTGAGCTTCATGCAGGCGTTGAGGCTTTCATCAGTTAGACGCGATCTTAGGTTGGTCTTGATGTGTTTTAGATGAGAGAAGGACTGTTCACATGTATACGTAGATCCGAACATGGTCAACACAGCAACGCTCACTCGCTGCAGTGTGTGGTATGTGACTGGAAGCGCGTTCCATGTTTTCACAAT
This sequence comes from Neoarius graeffei, assembly GCF_027579695.1. NCBI lineage: Eukaryota > Metazoa > Chordata > Actinopteri > Siluriformes > Ariidae > Neoarius > Neoarius graeffei. The sequence continues at coordinate 49,442,310 of NC_083585.1, forward strand.
CAGTTCGTCATCCTTTTTTCTCTTCACCATCGTCTTTGTTAGTTGTGCATGCAACAGGTAGCTAGCTGGAATTTTAAATAAAGCGGATGTAATTTTACCTCACACGACCCCGTAGGCACCTTATTGTCCAATAAAAATCGCGTTTTTTTTTAATGTCTGACGTGTCGCCTGCTGGGATTGGCTGATCTGACGCACCCGTGAACTTCAGCGGTGAAAAAAAAACCCAGATGGAATGGATTGCAAATACGTGATCATATTTTATATTTTGAAAGCTAATTTAACATTTAGATTTCAGGAAGTCATTTTTTAAACTTTGATAATATATGCCTAACAAAATTATTTTTGACCAACTGCTAACAAATGTCAGATTTGTCCGCGAGCCAGATGCAGTCACCAAAAGAGCCACATCTGGCTCGCGAGCCATAGGTTCCCGACCCCTGGTCTAGGCAAATGAAACTGAACAGGCTTAATGTTGAGCAATATCAGATTTCTTCCTCAAAATTTGAATGAGAAATTCAAAGGTATCAAGTCAAGTCAAGTCAACTTTATTGTCAAATATGCTATACATGCTCGACATACAGCACAGATGAAATTTCATTTTTTTCAGTTGAAAAAACAAGCAAACAATATAAACAGTATAAACAGTCTAGATAGGAACTAGACATAGACTAAACACTCAGACAAACAATATAAACAGTATAAATAAACAGTATAAACACTAGATAAGAACTAGACAAAGACTAAACACTCAAACAGACAATATAAACAGTATAAACACTTGGATTCCATGAACAATTTCACCAATTTTCAATATGCACGCCGCCTGAGACATAGCACTGAACAAGGTGCAACTTGTAGGGTTTCATTCACAAATGTTTCCTCAAGACACGTCAAACTGTCATTGGAGGAATCTGGGTCTCCAGGCTTGCTCTTCTTATTGACTTTTTGGGGCTTCACAAAAGATTTTCGCGAACCCACTCAACCGTCTCTTCCGATGCTGGTGGTCGTCCAGATCCTTCTGCTCTGCACAGACAGCCTTCCTCTTTGAACTTTTTGTGCCATGTCCAAATCTGCATTGCAGTTGGTGCATTTTTAGAGAATTATCTTATAAATGCACGCTGCACAGTCTTGTTCGACTGTGTTTGAGCGTATTATAATACACAAAACGCCTTTTCCACTGAATGGCATTTCTACCTAAAAAGATAAAAACAAAAAACATTAAACATAAAATTTTGATCTGCTTCCACATATGCTGTAAAAATTTGAGGTCAATTGGCAAAGTTATTAGATTGTGAAATGATATCAATTTTTTTTGAAACACCCTATATAATTTAGCTTTTCTTACTTACTGTATGTATGCCATGGACATGATGGTTTTTTTTCATGTTTAAAAAAAAAAACAAAAAACATTGTCTTATTTTTCCAGGTGTAAAGATGCATTTCAAATGACTAGCACTAATGGGCCATATTCATTTGATAAAGGATTTTATCTATCCATCCATCCATCCATTATCTGTAGCCACTCATCCTGTGCACGGTCGCGAGCATGCTGGAACCTATCCCAGCTGACTATGGGCGAGAGGCGGGGTACACCCTGGACAAGTCACAAGGTCATTGCAGGACTGACACACAGAGACAAAAAAACATTCACATTCACACCTACGGTCAATTAAGAGCCACCAATTAGCCTAACCTACATGTCTTTTGAACTGTGGGGGAAAGCGAAGCACCCGGAGGAAATCCACACAGACACGGGGAGAACATGCAAACTCCACACAGAAAGGCCACTGGGCTCGAACCTAGGACCTTCTTGCTATGAGGTAACAGTGCTAACCACTACACCACCATGCCGCCCCTACCTGATATTGGCCTGAGGAATTATCTACCTGATCACACTGCTGTGTAAAGTTACTTTTTTGGCTATGATCCTGATGAACTCCAGTTTACAGACCCCAAGTGTCTTGTGGTTTGTAACTTCACTATACGGTAGTTGACATTTGTATAAACAGTGTTATTATTCCACAAATGGTTCCTGTGTTTATATTTAACCTTAATCACATCAGTTTTAAAGCATGTTTCTCCCAAATGTTTTTCATGCACATTTTTGGTGCCATGGAGTCCTTTTCACTGGCTGTGCTGGCTTAGGATCTCCTGATTGCTATCTGTTTTCCTTTGCGCTACACTACTATCAATACTTAAGTGAGGATGGTACTCATCATAGCTACCATGTAGTTTCTGGTATTTTTGATTGAGCTTTACACTGTAGCTCTAGCCAGTGGTCTGTCCTATTGTAGATCAAGGGTGGTGCCAAGCTGTTGCTGTGAGCATGGCCCAGTTTACAACTTAGTGTGTGGAGATATATCTTATAGCAGAGACTGGCATTTGCTAAGATGTTAGCTGTCCTGCTTGTTCTTTGTTCTAAATTGCATCTTCAACCCAACACTGGAAGGCCTTCAACACTTGTCTTACTCACATGATCTTGGTCCTCATTTATTACCTGCCAGTGATTTTGGCTTACATACTAGGGAACTTGAAATTACTGCAAGCATGTGATCTTTACACAGCTGTTCTGACAGTGTGTGTGTCACACTGCCAACCATGTTATACTAAAGCATATAGTTTAGAGACTGTAGAACTGCAAAACAAGCTGCTGAATTTTTTAAGGCATATAAAGTGTCAAACATAATTGAATAAACAAGAATTAATCAATCAAGTAATAGTTTTAGAGCAATTCACTATACTTATGTGTCACAGAATATGCGGTACTGTGATATTTTACGGACTATGGATATTTAAGGGAAAATGGAACTACAACATAATATTAGCTGTATTAAAACTGTATATAAAACTGTTTTTATGTGAAAATCCAAACATGATAACTGACAAAGGAACCTAAGCAAATATTGATTGACAACAAATTTCAGAAACAGAAGTTTATTTTTTAAGTAATCTGCCTTTTATTTGCAGTTCAGTTCTGCTGGACAATATCATGTAAAAGATTAGCCTATATTATGGTATTAGGGCAATAATAATTGATTCTTTGATCAAAATGGTTTACACTGGAATTCAAGTTTTGGGAAGCATTGCAATGCAGAGTTACAACCAGGGCTTTGAACCGGTTCAAGGAACGAAAACGAAAACCGGGAACTTTTTCTATTTCACATGGAACAGAAACGAAACCAGAAACTTTATTATCTTTTATGTTCCGGAACAGAAACGCTTATTAAAAATAATGGTAACCAGTTAATACCGGTTTTTATTTCGTTCCTCAAAGTTTCTGTAGCCTACAAATAAAAAAGTCATTCTTCTCCTGCGCAAGTTTCTATGACCCACTGGGATTCACTTCCTGTGTGACGTTCGCTGACTGAATGGAGAGAGCGGGAGGGTGGACTACTATCACGTCTCCACATCTTAAATAAGAGGTAAATATTGCAGTCTATCGTTATTCAAAAACATCAATTTCAAACACGATATCAATATATTTGTCCACGTTAATGAGAGGCTCGCGAACATTAAATGACGTTAACCTCTGTTAGCCTATCAATGCATAGGGCCTGACTAACACACTAAACGAATTATCTTTCATTTTTGGCACTTTTTCTGTTTGTGTAGATGGGAAGACATACTGAGAATCCAAATTGCCAACATTTGAAATAATAATTGTTTTGAATTATTTCTTGTCTTATTTAATGAAGGTTGTAATAGAATTAGCCTACATTTGGCTTAAGCTGGATGAGACAGAGACATAATTTTATAGCCATTTGTTAAACAGCTGACAGGGAACGTAATTAACTGTTCCGGGAACGAAATTTTTTTGTTCTAACCGGTTCGGGAACGTCTATTTAATGGTGGAACCCAAAACCAGAAACATTAAAATTCCGTTTCTGTTCGGAACGAACCAATAGGAAAAAAATTCTGGTTCAAAGCCCTGGTTACAACATACACAAACACACACAAAAACAAAATGTAACAAATATCGATACACTATACCGAACTGGCTACAGTGTGTGCATCTTACAGTGGTGCTTGAAAGTTTGTGAACCCTTTAGAATTTTCTATATTTCTGCATAAATATGACCTATAACATCATCAGATTTTCACACAAGTCCTAAAAGTAGATAAAGAGAACCCAGTTAAACAAATGAGACAAAAATATTACACTTGTTTGTTTATTTATGGAGGAAAATGATCCAATATTACATATCTGTGAGTGGCAAAAGTATGTGAACCTCTAGGATTAGCAGCTAATTTGGAGGTGAAATTAGAGTCAGTGTTTTCAATCAATGGGATGACAATCAGGTGTAAGTGGGCACCCTGTTTTATTTAAAGAACAGGAATTTATCATAGTCTGATCTTCACAACACGTTTGTGGAAGTGTATCATGGCATGAACAAAGGAGATTTCTGAGGACCTCAGAAAAAGCATTGTTGATGCTCATCAGGCTGGAAAAGGTTACAAAATAATCTCTAAAGAGTTTGGACTCCACCAATCCACAGTCAGACAGATTGTGTACAAATGGAAGAAATTCAAGACCACTGTTACCCTCCCCAGGAGTGGTTGACCAGCAAAGATCACTCCAAGAGCAAGGTGTGTAATAGTCGGCGAGGTCACAAAGAACCTCAGGGTAACTTCTAAGCAACTGGAGGCCTCTCTCATATCGGCTAATGTTAATGTTCATGAGTCCACCATCAGGAGAACACTGAACAACAATGGTGTGCATGGCAGGGATGCAAGGAGAAAGCCACTGCTCTCCAAAAAGAACATTGCTGCTCATCTGCAGATTGCTAAAGATCACATGGACAAGCCAGAAGGCTATTGGAAAAATGTTTTGTGGACAGATGAGACCAAAATAGAATTTTTTGGTTTAAATGAGAAGCATTACGTTTGGAGAAAGGAAAACACTGCATTCCAGCATAAGAACCTTATCCCATCTGTAAAACATGGTGGTGGTAGTATCATTGTTTGGGCCTGTTTTGCTGCATCTGGGCCAGGACGGCTGGCCAACATTGATGGAACAATGAATTCTGAATTATACCAGGGAATTCTAAAGGAAAATGTCAGGACATCTGTCCATGAACTGAATCTCAAGAGAAGGTGGGTCATGCAGCAAGACAACAACCCTAAGCACACAAGCCGTTCTACCAAAGAATGTTTAAAGAAGAATAAAGTTAATGTTTTGGAATGGCCAAGTCAAAGTCCTGACCTTAATCCAATTGAAATGCTGTGGAAGGACCTGAAGCAAGCAGTTCATGTGCCACCAACATCCCAGAGTTGAAGCTGTTCTGTACAGAGGAATGGGCTAAAATTCCTCCAGGCCAGTGTGCAGGACTGACCAACAGTTACCAGAAATGTTTAGCTGCAGTTATTGCTGCACAAGGGGGTCACACCAGATACTGAAAGCAAAGGTTCACATACTTTTGCCACTCGCAAATATGTAACACTGGATCATTTTCCTCAATAAATAAATGACCAAGTATAATATTTTTGTCTCATTTGTTTAACTGGGTTCTCTTTATCTACTTTTAGGACTTGTGTGAAAATCTGATGATGTTTTAGGTCATATTTATGCAGAAATATAGAAAATTCTAAATGGTTCACAAACTTTCAAGCACCACTGGAGACACCCTATTTTTAGTACTAATTTTGTTCTGTTTATTTTGACTTCTGCATATATGAATCAGTACAAAAATGTTAATTTTCAAAAAAAAAAAGATGTAAATGTTACGGAAAAATTGTATGTCAGGAAAGAAAGCAACATTTGTAATAGACCACTTTTCAGACAAAAATAATAATGGAGGCTGCTGGAGTTTGCCTGCAAAAAAGCAAGTGCAACACTCAAAATTCTCAAGAAAACCTGTGGCAGATTCTTCAAGATGCTCAGTAAAACTTAGGCCCCGTCCACACGAGTACGTGGCCTCACCCAATACGCTGTCGTTTTGAAAAAAATCTCCATAAACACGGCATCATTTCGATTCACTGGAAACGACCCAAAACGTTGTAGTACATATGCCAGGCCTGTATGTGGCGCTGTGACGCCGCCACACCAATACACTAAAACCAGAAGAGAAGCCATGGAGCATGCGTATAAAGGTCACGCACTGTTTACAAAACAAGCTCATAACACGAGAAGTTTTGTTGCTCCTCGCAGTAATATAAAAGCAGAAGGTTTTGTTGTAGCAGCCGTAATAGACTGAGGCCCTGTCCACACGAGTACGTTTTTGTCGAATCCGCATAAATACTTTATTGTTTTGGCCTCACGTCCAGACGGATCTGGCTTTTTCGAGGTGTGAAACCGGTATTTTTTGAAAATGGGTCCCAGAATGGGAAAATCCTAAAACGCTGGATAGCCCGGAGTCGTCTGGACGGCGAAGCGGATTTTTTCAGAAATGATGACATATAAGCCCCGCCTCTCTAACCTTTAACCTCAGCCGCCGCCGCTAGACGCGTCATAACAACAACAACGGCGGACTACAGGCTTGTGCTCGTACTGCAGAAACAACTCAGTCTATTACGGCTGCTACAACAAAACCTTCTGCTTTTATATTACTGTGAGGAGCAACAAAACTTCTCATGTTATGAGCTTGTTTTGTAAACAGCACGTGACCTTTATACGCATGCTCCATGGCTTCTCTTCTGGTTTTAGTGTATTGGTGTGGCGGCGTCACAGCGCCACATACAGGCCAGGCATATGTACTACAGCGTTTTGGGTCATTTCCAGTGAATTGAAACGGCGCCGTGTTTACGGATATTTTTTTCAAAATGACAGCATATTGGGTGAGGCTGCGTACTCGTGTGGACAGGGCCTGAGTTGTTTCTGCAGTATGAGCACAAGCCTGTAGTCCGCCGTTGTTGTTGTTATGACGCGTCTAGCGGCGGCGGCGGCTGAGGTTAAAGGTTAGAGAGGCGGGGCCTATACGTCATTGTTTCTGAAAAAATCCGCTTCGCCGTCCAGACGACTCTGGGCTATCCGGCGTTTTAGGATTTTCCCAATCTGGGACCTGTTTTCAAAAAATACCGGTTTCACCCCTCAAAAAAGCCAGCTCCGTCTGGACACAAGGCCAAAACGATAAAGTATTTATGCGGATTCGACAAAAACGTACTTGTGTGGACGGGGCCTTATTATGAAAATTTCTCAATAAACATACAATATATGTACAGTACCTGAAACAACTTTTTTTTCAAGGCAAAGGCTTACCACGACAAATATTTTGTTTACTTTATTATTGTTTATTTATTATTTAAGTGAGAGTCATTACTTAATTCTGGATTAAAGGTCTTGTGTACATAAGTTCATGTACATTGTGTACATGAATATATATATATATATATATATATATATATATATATATATATATATATATATATATATAATATCATATATTAATCTTTATTTATACATCACATTGAATTTTGAGCCATATTCTTGGTTCATGAGTGCATATAGCTTTAAGAGGGCAAAATACATTATTGATGATAAAGACATTGGTACAGTGCTGCTTGAAAGTTTGTGAACCCTTTAGAATTTTCTATATTTCTGCATAAATATGACCTAAAACATCATCAGATTTTCATACAAGTCCTAAAAGTAGATAAAGAGAACCCAGTTAAACAAATGAGACAAAAATATTATACTTGGTCATTTATTTATTGAGGAAAATTATCCAGTATTACATACCGGTGAGTGGAAAAAGTATGTGAACCTTTGCTTTCAGTATCTGGTGTGACCCCCTTGTACAGCAATAACTGCCACTAAATATTTCTGGCAACTGTTGATCAGGCCTGCACACTGGCTTGGAGGAATTTTAGCCCATTCCTCTGTACAGAACAGCTTCAACTCTGGGATGTTGGTGGGTTTCCTCACATGAACTGCTCGCTTCAGGTCCTTCCACAACATTTCGATTGGATTAAGGTCAGGACTTTGACTTGGCCATTCCAAAACATTAACTTTATTCTTCTTTAATCATTCTTTGGTAGAATGACTTGTGTGCTTAGGGTCGTTGTCTTGCTGCACGACCCACCTTCTCTTGAGATTCAGTTCATGGACAGATGTCCTGACATTTTCCTTTAGAACTCGCTGGTATAATTCAGAATTCATTGTTCCATCAATGATGGCAAGCCATCCTGGCCCAGATTCAGCAAAACAAGCCCAAACCATGATACTACCACCACCATATTTCACAGATGGGATAAGGTTCTTGTGCTGGAATGCAGTGTTTTCCTTTCTCCAAACATAACGCTTCTCATTTAAACCATCTCATCTCATCTCATTATTTCTAGCCGCTTTATCCTTCTACAGGGTCGCAGGCAAGCTGGAGCCTATCCCAGCTGACTATGGGCGAAAGGCGGGGTACACCCTGGACAAGTCGCCAGGTCATCACAGGGCTGACACATAGACACAGACAACCATTCACACTCACATTCACACCTACGGTCAATTTAGAGTCACCAGTTAACCTAACCTGCATGTCTTTGGACTGTGGGGGAAACCAGAGCACCCGGAGGAAACCCACGCGGACACGGGGAGAACATGCAAACTCCGCACAGAAAGGCCCTCGCCGGCCCCGGGGCTCAAACCCAGGACCTTCTTGCTGTGAGGCGACAGCGCTAACCACTACACCACCGTGCCGCTTATTTAAACCAAAAAGTTCTATTTTGGTCTCATCCGTCCACAAAACATTTTTCCAATAGCCTTCTGGTTTGTCCACGTGATCTTTAGCAAACTGCATACGAGCAGCAATGTTCTTTTTGGAAAGCAGTGGCTTTCTCCTTGCAACCCTGCCATGCACACCAATGTTGTTCGGTGTTCTCCTGATGATGGACTCATGAACATTAACATTAGCCAATATGAGAGAGGCCTTCAGTTGCTTTGACATTGCCCTGGGGTCCTTTGTGACCTCGCCGACTATTACACGCCTTGCTCTTGGAGTGATCTTTGTTGGCCGACCAGTCCTGGGGAGGGTAACAATGGTCTTGAATTTCCTCCATTTGTACACAATCTGCTTGACTTTGGATTGGTGGAGTTCAAACTCTTTAGAGATGGTTTGGTAACCTTTTCCAGCCTGATGAGCATCAACAACACTTTTTCTGAGGTCCTCAGAAATTTCCCTTGTTTGTGCCATGATACACTTTCACAAACATGTGTCATGAAGTTCAGACTTTGATAGATCCCTGTTCTTTAAATAAAACAGGGTGCCCACTCACACTTGATTGTCATCACATTGATTGAAAATACCTGACTCTAATTTCACCTTCAAATTAACTGCAAATCCTAGCAGTTCACATACTTTTGCCACTCACAGATATGTAAATATTAGCAGAGCTCCCAGCAGAGCACCATACCTAAGAAAAAATGGTAAACCCATCGAGTCGATTTTTTGTGGTTTGTCCGTGTCCGTGTACACACCGCCTAGTGGTCAGTGTTAGTAATTACCAGTCATACACACCGCCTAGTGGCCAGTGTTAGTAATTACCAGTCATACACACTGCCTCATGGTCAATGTTAGTAATTACCAGTCATACACACTGCCTAGTAGCCAGTGTTAGTAATTACCAGTCATACACACAGCCTCGGGCGGCACGGTGGTGTAGTGGTTAGCGCTGTTGCCTCACAGCAAGAAGGTCCGGGTTCGAGCCCCGTGGCCGGCGAGGGCCTTTCTGTGTGGAGTTTGCATGTTCTCCCCGTGTCCGCGTGGGTTTCCTCCGGGTGCTCCGGTTTCCCCCACAGTCCAAAGACATGCAGGTTAGGTTAACTGGTGACTCTAAATTGACCGTAGGTGTGAATGTGAGTGTGAATGGTTGTCTGTGTCTATGTGTCAGCCCTGTGATGACCTGGCGACTTGTCCAGGGTGTACCCCGCCTTTCGCCCATAGTCAGCTGGGATAGGCTCCAGCTTGCCTGCGACCCTGTAGAACAGGATAAAGTGGCTAGAGATAATGAGATGAGATAATGAGATGAGACACACAGCCTCGTGGCCAGTGTTAGTAATTACCAGTCATACACACTGACTCGTGGTCAATGTTAGTAATTACCAGTCATACGCACCGCCTCGTGGCCAGTGTTAGTAATTACCAGTCATACACACCGCCTCGTGGCCAGTGTTAGTAATTACCAGTCATACACACCGCCTAGTGGCCAGTGCTAGCCAGTAAAGAAATAAAACAAAAGAGACTGGCTATGATATAAAAAAATTCTACAACCCAGAAACAGATGGGGGCGGCACGGTGGTGTAGTGGTTAGCGCTGTCGCCTCACAGCAAGAAGGTCCGGGTTCGAGCCCCATGGCCGGCGAGGGCCTTTCTGTGCGGAGTTTGCATGTTCTCCCCATGTCCACATGAGTTTCCTCCGGGTGCTCCGGTTTCCCCCACAGTCCAAAGACATGCAGGTTAGGTTAACTGGTGACTCTAAATTGACTGTAGGTGTGAATGTGAATGGTTGTCTGTGTCTATGTGTTGGCCCTGTGATGACCTGGCGACTTGTCCAGGGTGTACCCCACCTTTTGCCCATAGTCAGTTGGGAAAGGCTCCAGCTTGCCTGCGACCCTGTAGAACAGGATAAAGCGGCTAGAGGTAATGAGATGAGAAACAGATGGGAGCTCCGCTTTTAGGCAGTGCCTAAATCTATATATTAGATCATTTTCCTCAATAAATAAATGACCAAGTATAATATTTTTGTCTCATTTGTTTAACTTTGTTCTCTTTATCTACTTTTAGGACTTGTATGAAAATCTGATGATGTTTTAGGTCATATTTATGCAGAAATCTTGAAAATTCTTAAGGGTTCACAAACTTTCAAGCACCACTGTAAAACAATCTATAGGATGAGAACTTTAAATCTATGAGAGTTATCATAAATCGGTAAGAACTAATAAAAGGCAGCTGAACAAGTCCATTTTAAATCTGTATTCTGGCGTCTCCAGGTTGCTGTTGGATTAATGTGTTGAATGCTTAATTAAAACCTACAAACAGCATTATCATATAATTGTTCTTTTTGTCCAGCTGGGTCAGTGACAGGTGAATGGCAGAGCACATTGCATACTCCATAGACCAGTTTGAGTTGTAGGAAACCCAGTCTGAGCTGTTGGTAAACTGAAGTGGCTCTAGTGTGCAGGGAAGACTCCTCTCTGTTTCATAACTAGCTGATTGAAATATTTCCTGATGATTGCTGTAACTGCAACGAGCCACTAGTCATTCAGGCAGGATGCAGATGATTTCTCTGGCACAGAGATGATGGTCGTCATCTTGAAGCACAGAGGGACATCTAACTCGCTCAGAGAGATTGACAATGTCTGGTAGGACAGACAAAGTAGGTGTTTGGTGGAGGGGGTGGGGTGGGGTGGTGTTCAGTCTTGCTTGCCAGCACATTATTCTGTGCTTCAAATCATGCATATCATACAGTGTGTCAAGAAGCAAGGCATCATCGTCACCCATGTGATGTCACTTGATAGTCAGAATGGGCTTGAATGCCTTGCCACCCCTTTAGTGTTCAGAACCTGCCTCTGGATGTTTATGCCTCTTTGATAGCCTGGGGCAGATTGGCTCTCACTGTGCTTTGAGCAATCTTGTCACATGAGTTGTCAGCATCACATGCACTTCTGCAGTCATCCAAGACTTTTGGTTGCTTGTTTGTTTGTTTGTTTGTAAGAAAGAAAGAAAGAAAGAAAGAAAGAAAAAAAGAAAGAAAGAAAGAAAGAAAGAAAGAAAGAAAGAAAGAAAGAAAGAAAGAAAGAAAGAACAACTTTATTCATCACACACTTGTGAAATTCCTCTCTGCATTTAACCCATCTGAAGCAGTGAACACACACATGCACACATACATACCCAGAGCAGTGGGCAGCCATGCTAACAGCACCTGGGGAGCAGTTGGGAGTTACGGTAGGCACCTCGCTCAAGGGCACCTCAGCCCAAGGCTGTCCCATATTAACCTAACCTGCATGTCTTTGAACTGTGGGGAAAACCGGAGCACCCGGAGGAAACCCACACAGACATGGGGAGAACATGCAAACTGCACACAAAAAGGCCCCCGTCAGCCACTGGGCTTGAACCCAGAACCTTATTGCTGTGAGGCAACCATGCTAACCACTACACTACCATGCTTCCCACTTTAAAAACAAATAATTAATTATTGAATGTATTTATGTAAGCATTTGTTCAACATGTTCGTTTTACTGGTTTGATGAAAGCTGTTAATCATTTAAGTTCTAGTCACATTTAAGCCTTCTTTACTTGATATAAAAAGATATTCTCTCTTCTCTACAAATCACTACATCCCTTTCTCTTCCACTGTGAAACACAAAATAAGCAAAAACTTGATTCAACAGTTTACTTGATGCAGACCTAAGATCAATTTCACCCAGGTTTGAAAAAAGTTTTCACACTCAAACAAATCTCACTTTCAGCACAAACAGCTTTGGGTCTTGAAAGAAAAGCCTGAGAATGAAAACCTCCTGAGTTACTAATTTACTTACTCACTCGCTGTCAATAACCACTTTATCCTGGTCAGGGTCATGGTAAATCTGGAACCTATTCCAGGAACACTGGGCATGAACTAGAATTACACCCTGGATGGCACTCCTGCCCATCACAGGGCACCATACACAAATGTTCACACACTTATTCACACCTAGAGCCAGTTTATCTTCACTAATCAATCTACTGCCATGTTTGGGAGGTGGGAGGAAACCAAAGCACCCAGAGCAAACCTATGTGGATGGAGAGGACATGATCCACACAGACAATAACCCAAGCTCAGGACTGAATCAGGGACCCTGGAGCTATGAGCTAGCAGTTCTGCCCACTGCACCACTGTGCCACACTATTTTATAATACTATCATCATACAGTTGTACTGTGAGTTGGCCTAGTGGTTAGCATGTCCGCCTCTTGATCAGGAGACTGCGAGTTCAATTCACAGTCGGGTCATACCAAAAACCATCATAAAAATAGTACCTACTGCCGTCTGGCAAGGCATGCTGCAAAACAGATGTGAGTGGGGAGTCAAACTCTCATGGTTGCCAGAGGACTAGCCCCCCACTGTAACCCTATCTATGTAATATGCGAGAGGCCAAGGGCTACGGAGATTGGCGCTGCCACATGGTGTAGGAAGGACTTTTTTTTTTTTGATAATCATACAGTTATACAGAAATAGAAATTTCACATATAATTCAAATGTAATGAGTAATGATCAGTACTCTTCTTCTTCTACTGGCTTTATTCCCACCATGTAGGGTCGCTGGTGTGGATTTTTCTCTTCTACTCTTTCTTGTCCATGGCATCCTCCACTTTTGCATCAACAGAAGCCATGTCTTCTCTTATACAATCTTTCCACTTCCTCTTTGGTCTACCTCTTTTCCTACTACCAACTTTCAGTTCTTGTACTTGTTTTGCGACATAGTCCTCATCCCTTCGGTACACATGACCTAACCATCTCAGCCTATATTCCCTCAATTTTTCAGACAATCGTTCTACTTTTAGCTTTTCTCTAATCACTTCATTCTTTATGTGGTCCAATCTTGTAATTCCCAGAGAGAATCTTAGCATTTTAATCTCAGCTGTTTCCATTTTTCCATTCTGTCCCTCTGAGTTACATGGAGTCAACAGGAAATCTTTTGGTGGAGACGGTGGGGACCTCGGCTGGCTGTCGTGGCCTGCAGGGAATCGGCCGTCGGACGTTCTGTCGCGTGTCCCGGACCCGGTGGGGTGTGGCTGAATTGTCTTGGCCGGGCCTGGGGGTCCCATCTGCGTCTCGTCGTTGCTGGGGGGTGTGCTCCCGTCGCCCAGTCGGGCATCCAGCCAGAGCAGGTCATGATATATTTTTTACCATATTAACATGCCATTGTGCGTCATGCCTGATGTAAAGACTCTCGTCTCTGCGAGCCTACCACACAGATTTAATACTTGTCATTTTTAGGGCATACCTAACAACGTGTTTTCTTTCTCTCCCCCCCCATCTGTCCCTCTGAGTTACATGTTGATCCTGGGATTGAGATGCTGGCCTCTTCTGCCCCTCGGACCTGCTTGATCCATCCTGGTGCCCTGTGTCTGGTCGGAGTTTTATCGCCCCACTCCTGTGAAGGACGGCCCCATGAGGACAGTTGAGGGTTATACCTGTTAAAACTGTTAATATTATAGTCAGGCTGTCTGTTGTTGCCCAAATGAGGATGGGTTCCCTTTTGAGTCTGGTTCCTCTCGAGGTTTCTTCCTCATGTCGTCTGAGGGAGTTTTTCCTTGCCACCGTCGCCACAGGCTTGCTCATTGGGGATAGATTAGGGATAAAATTAGCTCATGTTTTAAGTCGTTCAAATTCTGTAAAGCTGCTTTGCGACAATGTTTATTGTTAAAAGCGCTGTACAAATAAACTTGATTTGATTTGATTTGATTTGATTTTTCTTTCTTGTATTTTTGTCAGGAGTAGGGTTTCAGTGCTGTAAAGCATTGCTGGTTTTACAATCATTTTATACATCTTCCCCTTGACTTGCACTGGTACATTTTTGTCACACATTATCCCTGAGATCCTTCTCCAAGCACTCCAGCCTGCTTGTATTCTTTTCAAAACTTCATCTGAACATCCATCTCCATGTACTGTGGACCCAAGGTACTTAAAAGATTTCTTTTTTGGGATTGGTTCATCTTGGATTTTTAGTGTTCCTTCTGTCTGGTCTCCACAATTTATACATAAGTATTCTGTCTTTTTCCTGCTGACTTTTAGTCCTCTGTTCTCTAGTGCCTTTTGCCATGTCCCCAATCAACTCTCTGCTTCTTCTTTTGTTTCTGTGCAAATCACTATATCATCAGCAAACATCATATCCCATGGCGCTTGCCATCTGAAACCTTCCGTTAGACAGTCCATGATGATGGCAAAAAGAAATGGACTCAGGGCTGAGCCCTGGTCTACTCCAACTCTAACTTCAAAGGGCTCACTATCACCATTCGCAAATCTTACTTGCGTTACACTGTTGGCATACATATCTTGTATGATTTTGATGTAGCTTTCAGAGATTCCTTTTAATCTCAGACGGTTCCACAGTTCTTCTCTTGGGACACTATCAAAAGCCTTTTACAGGTCTATGAATACACAATGTAAATTCTGCTGGCCTTCCCAGTACTTTTCCATTAATTAGCACAGGAAAAAAATGGCATCAGTTGTGCTTCTTCCAGGCATGAAACCAAACTGTATGTTACAGATGTTAAGTTTGTTAAGATGTTTGAATAATGACAGGTACTCATATCATAAAATATAAAGTATGTACAGTATATAAAAAACAATACAGATGAATATATAAATAAGTATAATTAAACTATAATAATGCTATTTTTACTTTTTTTTTCTGTGGTGACTAATAAGATTTTGGTTACAATGTTATTCCTCAGTGGTTATTTATGACTTCTGTTATGTGAGGAGAAAAATGACAAGCATGTAATTACCCTAGTCTTTCCTCTAAGGGTCATATCAGTGAGCTATTCTTCAACAGGTTGAAAATGTTAAATGCTGTCATTGATAACTACTAAATAGACAATCCTATTTATGCTCTAATTAGGTACTTAAGAGAAAGCTTTGGTGTAATTAGCTGAACTGCAAAGCTAATTGTTTCTTTGTTGGTACACACAGTTTGTAATTATTCCCAGATCACCATTTTACATTTTCCTCAACCCTTTATATCTGTGATATTCATGCTGCTTTATGCCTTGGTTGAGTGGAATCTGGACCTGGTTTGTAAGTCAAGCTTCTAATATGCATTGAATATAATTGATCGTTAAATGATAACTGAACATATGAATTTAAATATAAAGTCTAGAAGTCAATGTTGAATTGTGCTTTATCTAGCTTGAGAAAACATATACAGTACACTTTGTTGTAATTGGCATTTTAATCTAAAAAAGGTATTATTTGATTTTTCCAGGTGTGGAGAAGCTTTTCAAATGAATTTAAGCTCTAATAGCACCAATGGGACAGATACATTTGCGAATGGATTTTATCTGGTTGCTTTCAATTCTTTGGATAATAAGAACTACCTGATACTGGCATTGGCAATTATCTACCTGATTACTCTGCTATGTAATTTTACCCTTCTGATAGTAATCTTCATGAACTCCAGTTTACAGAACCCCAAGTTTCTTGCGGTTTGTAACCTCGCTGTAGTTGACATTTCTATAAACAGTGTTATTATTCCACAAATGGTTCCTGTGTTTGTATTCAACCTCAATCACATCAGTTTTGAAGCATGTTTCTCCCAAATGTTTTTTATTCATTTTTTTGGTGACATGGAGTCCTTTTCACTGGCCCTACTGGCTTATGATCGCCTGATTGCTATATGCTTTCCTTTGCGTTACCCGACTATCAATACTAATCTGAGGATGGTGCTTATCATAGCCGGGCTTTGGCTTCTGGTATTTTTGATTGAGCTTTTCCCTGTAGCTCTGGCCAGTGGTCTGTCCTATTGTAGATCAAGGGTGGTGCCAAGCTGTTGCTGTGAGCATGGCCAGGTTTACAAGCTAGCTTGTGGAGATATTTCTTATAACAGGAATCTGGCAACTATTAAGACATTAGCTATTCTGCTTGGCCCTCTGACTTTTATTATTTGCTCATATGTCATAGTGGTGGTGGCTGTGTTGCGAATTGCATCTACAGCCCAATGTTGGAAGGCCTTCAACACCTGTCTTACTCACATGGTCCTGGTCCTCATTTATTATATGCCGGTGATTTTGGCTTACATACTAGGGAACTTGCGATTAGTGAAATCACTTGATCTTTTCATAGCAGTTCTGACAGTGACCACTACGCTGCCAGCCATGTTAAACCCCATCATATATAGTCTAAAGACTGAGGAACTGCAAGAAAAGTTGCTGAAATTCTTTATGCCACAGAAAGTGTCACCACAGTTGATGAAATAGTGTTATAATTAGTCAAAATTTTTAGAGCAGGTCACTATGTAAGGGATAATGTACAGTGAGCCAGTCATTATTGCAAAATAAACCCTGACAAGATGATGCAGGGCCCCAGACACAAAGCAGAGGGGACTTGAATCAACTTGAAAGGGTTTATTTCACAATAATGAATGATGAACTGTACATTCACTTGACCCACTGATGTGTGTGGGGTTGCTGCCATGTGGACCCTATTGATCCACATGGCATATTAATTGGAGCATAGTTTTACACCAGATGCCCTTCCTTCTTGCCACAACCCTCTTATTTCCAGGCTTGGGAAACACGTGGACTGTGGGGGGAACTAGAGCACCCAGAGGAAACCCACGCAGATACAAGGAGAACATGCAAACTCCACACAGAACAGTCCCTGCTGACCACTGGGCTCAATCCCAGAACCTTCTTGCTGTGAGGCAACAGTGCAAAGCACTGCACTACCGTGTTACCCGCAAATGACTAACTGTACATTATAACGATTAATACACAGCTACTTATGAAAAAAAAATTGATAAAAAATATTTATTTAAAAATGATTTTTTTTTTTTGCTTATACAAAATATAGTCTGTTAGATTTTATGGTTGGAACTGCATCCACAGCAAGGTAAACTCTGTAGCCTTCTTAAGATTAGCGGACTAATTATATATAATTCATATATATATAAACTATTATATATATATATATATTATATATATATATATAAACTATTATAACATATATATATACTATTATATATAAACTATTATATATAATTCACATGAAACTGAACATTAAAATACATTTTGGAAAAATCTTCCATTGTGTTTTCTGATGGAGTAACATTTTTGCCACAGGGTGTCACGAATGAGGTGATATTGTTAATTTCATGATTAAAGCAACAAAATTTTTCAGACTACTTTCAGCGGGTTGACATGATTGGACATGGTCCTCCAGAGTCTATGATCAGAACTGTGTCCATAGCAATGGTCTGCTATTCATTGCAGTAGTCATTTTACACCATTGTGTGCCAGTGTTCTTGTTGAAATTTTTGATATATATTTTCATGAACTTGAACACAAGCAAAATAGCAATAGCACTGTTTATTTCATCTGCATATTTGTGTAAACACCCAAATCTGACCACTGTCAAAGGAATAAAAGCAAAACATATTGTAATGTTGTTTAAATTACTTTGCACAGTGTAGAAGATTCCCAGAAATTCCAGCATTTAATCTGAATGTTGATTAAATGTTCTTGCTTAGTTTTCACAGTAACCTTCAATCTCATATAATTCAGCTTTAGGGGTTTAACTGTGAGACAGAGAATAACATGTAAAAGATTAACCTCGTAGCCTATTAGAGAATGACAAATAACTTATGTAAGATGTTCAAATTGAATCATCTCTGATGTTTTAGATGCTTTTGGTGTATAAAATCTTCTTTAAATTAATGGACTGATATCAGTTGTTCCTTTAATCAGAAAAAGAAGTTTCAGTACTCCACAAACTGAGTGTGCAGCTGCACTGTTTATTTATTTAGAAGAGACCCCCAGAAGAAACAGGAAGCCAGTACAGTGTAAGGATCTAGAATTAACGTTCACCAAATCAGCACAAAGGATGGCATGTACAACATTAAAACATGTACAATAAATATTCAAATATTGAAACACTAAAAACAAATAAAACATCGACAAAAACAATATACCTTCACTATTACTCTCCGACTATGTCTAATCCCAAGCTTCGTGATATTTTATTTTAATAGACAATTGAATGTGCATCATGTACATACACCATGCACATTCTCTGCACATATAAGCCTATATCCCATTCTCATTATCTCTAGCCGCTTTATCCTTCTACAGGGTCGCAGGCAAGCTGGAGCCTATCCCAGCTGACTATGGGCGAAAGGCGGGGTACACCCTGGACAAGTCGCCAGGTCATCACAGGGCTGACACATAGACACAGACAACCATTCACACTCACATTCACACCTACGGTCAATTTAGAGTCACCAGTTAACCTAACCTGCATGTCTTTGGACTGTGGGGGAAACCGGAGCACCCGGAGGAAACCCACGCGGACACGGGGAGAACATGCAAACTCCACACAGAAAGGCCCTCGCCGGCCCCGGGGCTCGAACCCAGGACCTTCTTGCTGTGAGGCGACAGCGCTAACCACTACACCACCGTGCCGCCCTATAAGCCTATATATAAAGCACAATTATTGGATGTTACCATAATTTCTGTGTACCTAATATATATATATATATATAGAGAGAGAGAGAGAGAGCGAGCGCAGTGGTTAGCGCTGTCACCTCACAGCAAGAAGGTCCAGGTTCGAGCCCCGTGGCCGGCGAAGGGCCTTTCTGTGCAGAGTTTGCATGTTCTCCCCGTGTCCGCGTGGGTTTCCTCCGGGTGCTCCGGTTTCCCCCACAGTCCAAAGACATGCAGGTTAGGTTAACTGGTGACACTAAATTGACCGTAGGTGTGAGTGTGAATGGTTGTCTGTGTCTATGTGTCAGCCCTGTGATGACCTGGCGACTTGTCCAGGGTGTACCCCGCCTTTCGCCCATACTCAGCTGGGATAGGCTCCAGCTTGCCTGCGACCCTGTAGAAGGATAAAGCAGCTAGAGATAATGAGATGAGATGATATATATATATATATATATATATATCCATCCATCCATCCATCATCTGTAGCCACTTATCCTGTTCTACAGGGTCGCAGGCAAGCTGGAGCCTATCCCAGCTGACTATGGGTGAGAGGCGGGGTACTTGGACTGTGGGCACCCGGAGGAAACCCACACAGACACAGAAAGGCCCTCGTCAGCCACGGGGCTCAAACCCAGAACCTTCTTACTATGAGGCAACATGACCACTACACCACTGTGCCACACTATATATATATATATATATATATATATATAAATAAATAAAATATTTGTTTATTTATTTATTCCCTCTGCCAACAACATTCTTTGACAACTCTGCTTTAGGAAAGTTTACATATATTCGTCCAAAATATCGAGAAAAGTTTTACCTATTTTCAAAACTTCCCTGAGTCTTCTGCAAAGCACAATTATTGGATGTTACCATCATAATTTCTGTGTACCCAATATGGAGGGTGGGTGAGGGAATACTCCTACTGCCACCAAACGAGAGACATTTTTCATGCTTTCAGACAACACTAAAGATTTTTTTTCATACACTGCATGAACAGCAAAATCAATATATAAAACTAGAAAAGCACTCGGAGAGCACAGACCTCCACCAAGAAACCTTTTAAAAAATCCGGGATCCAGGGTGATCCGGATCACTGCCAAAATTTAATGGATTGTTAGTTGTGCCCAGTCACACCTCTGGAAAAAATTTCAGAGCAATACGTTCATTACTTTTTCCATAATGTTGCTAACAGACAAACCAACAAACAAACAAATCAACGCTACCCAAAACATAACCTCCTCGGCAGAGGTAACTAGAAATGTCACTGGAAAATAGAAACCACAAAACATGACTGTTTCAGGTCCATTTAAAGACATAGATTTGGATAAAATTCATGTTTAGACAAAAGAAAGAAAGAAACTAGAAAAGCACTTGGAGAGCGCAGACCTCCGCCAAGAATCCTTTAAAAAAAATCCTGGATCCAGAAGGTGATCCGGATCACTGCCAAAATTTAATGGATTGTTACTTGTGCCCAGTCACACCTCTGGAAAAAAAATTCAGAGCAATCCGTTCATTACTTTTTCTGTAATGTTGCTAACAAACAAACAAACAAACCAACGCTACCGAAAACATGACCTCCTTGGCGGAAGTAATAAATGTGAGATTTTCTCCAGCTTAAAGAACTGTAATTAAGGTTTGCTGTAACCTTCAGAATTAATTTGAAATGATCAATTCTGTAGCTTTATGCTCTGAAATTTTGCCCAGTCACACCTCTGGGAAAAATTTCAGAGCAATCCGTTCATAACTTTTTCCGTAATGTTGCTAACAGACAAATCAACAAACAAACCAAAACTACCGAAAACATAACCTCCTTAGCGGAAGTAATAAACAAACTGCATGGTGGTGCGAAAGCTTGCTGAGGCAGGGAGCATGGGTGCGTGTGAGAAAGAAAGAGAGGAATTGAGGGGTAAGTAAAAAAAAAAAAAAACTAGCTCTATCCCATACCATTCGGCTAATTACACACAATGCTAACATAGCGTTGATAAATATGCCAGCTAGCTAAATGGTAGCAACTATCGATAGCTTATAAAGATATACATATATCTTTTAATATTTGAATAGTAAAAAAAAAAAAGGAGTCATTTTTTGAACGTATACAGCAAGGCCGGATTAACTATATGGGCCTGCGGCACAGTGCCCAGGGGCACTAACCACTCACAGCCAGTGGGGGGCACCACATGACAGAAACTTTAAAAATATTTTTCGTGAATGTTTGTACACTTAAAATGGTTATACACTTGACATTAATAGTCATATATAATTCATTATGAACACTAATTTTATAAGAACAGCAATAATCATAATTCTGAGCAAGAGTGGCCTATGTGACCATTAACCCCCCTTTCCTCAACCTGTCAGTTGAGCCAGTCCACCTACGGTGAAATGCATCAATTTTTTAAAAACCGCGATGGAAATAAAAAAATGGACAGACATCAATTGAGTGGTTGTGCGAAGAGAAAATTAAAAAAAGAGAAAGACTCCAGGCGTGTAGCTGCAATTAAAAATGTTCCAGTGTTAGATCGTTTTTTATAAAGACATCGACAACTGCTGTTACTACCAGCGCTGAAGCCGGGGAGGAGGATATGTGCGAAGCCACTTTAAGCCAGGTAGAGATCAGTTCACACCATGGTGACGAGAAGGAAGACGAGGGTGTTATGGATGTCAACCCAGCGCAGCCGACGCCAGTAGAACACTTCTCTATTTCAGCTGATCCTGCGCTATGGGGAGAACATGTCTAGGTTCATACAGAACAGATACTCTTTGAATTGATACACATATGTACATTGTACATCTGAATATGCCGTACTGGATGTTATTTGAATTTATATTTCGAATTGAGACATTTGAATATGTTGCCTAGATCGATGCTATTTTAATTAATACACATTTTGAATTGGCACATTTGAATATGCTGTATTGTATATAGATGGATGCTGTTTAAATTGCTGATGCTGTTTGAATTGATACACATTTTGAATTGAGACACTAATATGGATAGAATAGAGTATGGCTGCTTTGAAGGTTTTTATTGAGACATACAAATATATGCTGCTCATTTTTGAATAAGACATTTCAATATGCCTACATGCATATCGTTGTTTGTTTTCAGTGAATTTGATGGGCTGATGTAGCCTACTTAATACATTTTCAATGAGGAAGAATGACCTTGTTTATGTGTACTATTGTTTATGTATATGCTACTATTTTTGACAGCAAAGGGCAAGGTTTGCGAGTGTGTGCAGGAGGTTACTGAACGCGTGCGCACAGGGTGGTGGTGGTGGGGGGGGCACTTGAGGTATAGTGCCCAGGGGCACCGCATTGGCTTAATACGGCACTGGTATACAGCTGTATTGAATAAACTTTATTAGCCACTTTGCTAGCTAGCGCTTCATTAAAACGCTCCGCATTTTGTTTACGCCACCGGCTGCTATGGCTGCGGCTGTGATTTCGTTTCATCCAGAACTCCGTCCCAAACCGGCGACTACTACACTAACTAGCCTGCCTAAATAGCGCACTTCTTCATTGTGTACCAACACACTACCTAGTGTGCTAGTTAGCGATTTGAGACATTGCCAGCACAGCAGACTGTTATATACAATTAGCGCCCCTGCTGGCTGGAATGAATATCACTGCGCATGCGCTGTACTGAATCAACCCAAAACTCCGCCAAGAATCCTTGAAAAAAAAAAAAAATCCTGGATCCAGAAGGTGATCCGGATCACCGCCAAAATTTAATGGATTGTTAGTTGTGCCCAGTCACACCTCTGGAAAAAATTTCAGAGCAATCCGTTCATTACGTTTTCCGTAATGTTGCTAACAGACAAACCAACCAACAAACAAACAAACGCTACCGAAAACATAACCTCCTTGGCGGAGGGAACAAGTAAAGTAAACGTTGATATAGGATTTACAATGATTCGTTATTTTTACCACTGAGTTTTAAAGGCCTGCCTCAAATTACGTCATTTTGCACTTTGATTTTCTTCCAGGAACAGCCATGAAGAACCATTCCAGAAGTGAGAGAAATTACCACAAGATGGCAGCAACAGACCAAAAGTAACCTTTTAGCACACTTTCTTCCATAATCCTGTACAGATATGCATTTCCAAGTTGTACTTTTAAGACCTACTGTATTGTGCAAAAGTCTGAGGCACATATAAAGAAATGCTGGAGACCAAAAATGGCTTAAAATAATGAAATTAAATGTTTCAATATAAAAAATACTCTAAACAGCAATAAACCATAATAAATGAAACAAAGTCAATATTTAATAGTGTGAGATGACCTTTTGATGAAAACAAAAAAATAGTAGTCTCAGGTACAATGAGTGGAGTTTTATGAGAAAATGAGCTGTAGGTTTTGCTGAGCATCTTACAGAACCAGCCACAGTTCTTCTGACACTTTGTCACACTTGCTTCTTAATTTTGCAACAAAACCAAGTAGCCTTCATTATGTTTTCTTTTTTCATCTGTAAAGTGCTCTCTGATGTAATATGCTGCTCAGATACAGAGATAGTGTTTGTAGAGAGAAGAGAGGAAAAAAGAGAGAAAGAGCTGAACAGCCCAGCGCCGTGTGTGTGCTTATGCATGTGTGTGTGTGTGTGTGTGTGTAGAGTGCATTGAGTGAAATACAGTCACTGAAAAGTGAAACCACAAGTTTTCATAAGCCTGTGGATACACCCTGGACAAGTCGCCAGGTCATCGCAGGCCTGACACATAGAGACAAACAACCATTTACACCTACGGTCAATTTAGAGCCACCAATTAGCCTAACCTGCATGTCTTTGGACTGTGGGAGAAACCAGAGAACCCGGAGGAAATCCACACAGACACGGAGAATATGCCTGGTTGGTTGCTGGGCTCGAACCCAGGACTTTCTTGCTGTGAGCTGACAGTGCTAACCACAACACCAACGTGCCGCTCCTATTTGTGCTATACATAAAAAATAAAATATATGAGAATACACAAATTTGCATCAATGTCAAAGAACACAAATTAAGATAGAACTTGATTTATGAACAAATTACATTCAGATATATGACAGGTACATATTTTGCATATTTTTATGCAATTTTTATAGTTAAAACTGTTAAATACATCAAAAGGCCAGAAAAAAACCCAGCTACAATTACCACCAACAACACAAAAATAAGAAATCACACAGAAAATATGAATCATTGCATCACGTATACTGTATGACATTAAAAAGAATCTTACAAACTCCAAGTCTTGAAGTGTACCTAAAAAGTAGAAAAAATACAAATAACGTCATTCTAGTTGTAGTTCATAGAGTTGAGATACATTTAGAAAAATAAAGCATTTGTATAAATAATTAATATATCTTCTAACATATTGTAGTTTTTTTTTCTTTTGGCTGTGGTCACTGGTCTTAATTTTAGAGCAAATTAATGTACTTTCTGTGAAAGGTCTATGCAAGGGAACCTGTCATGTTGGCAGTGCTGGACTTCATTCAACTACAGAGTTTTCTAAGAGCAATTTTCTGAATTCACTGAAGGTTTTCATTTCAGGCAGATTGAACACACACCTGAGTCATTTACATATCAAATCCAAATCATTAAACAAATGGAAAAAAAAAAGAACTGTATTGTATCACTTAGCCAGAGTGTGCACCTGGGAAATTATTGTGGTTTTCTTTTTAAGCATTTTCACCATGAAGCCTCTGAAGTCCTTTGTGTTCAAGACATAAATGATGGGATTTAACATGGGTGGAATAGTTCTTGATAGTGAAGTACTGATTATCCTAGCATTAGGATGGAGAGAGAAAGTTAATGCAGCAATGTATGTACTCACTATAGGTAGAAAAAATACTCCTACCACCAACAGATGAGAGATACATGTTTTGAGCGCTTTAAGACGACTCTCCCATGTTGTGACCTTAGTTAAGGCCAACAGAATGCCTAAGTATGATAAGACTATGGCAGTCAATGGTGCATAGAGGTATACTGCAGTACACAATTTTGCCATGAAGGAATTTATGCTATTGTCATTACAAGCAAGTCTGTAAATTGGTCCATGGTCACAAAAAAAGCTTTGTACCTCATTGGTTTTACAGAATGAAAGTCGTGTAATCAAAACCACAGTTGTTCCAATTACAACAGCATTAAATATCCATATTGCTGTTAAAGTTGCAAACATGAAGGAGTTATTTACAATAGAATGGTATCTCAAGGGTAAGCAAATTGCAATAAAGCGATCATATGCCAGGGCAGCAAGAGTTAAAGACTGTCCACCAGAAAAGAAAAAAGTAAAAAACATGTTTGCCAAACAAGCATCATAGGATATGTACTGTGAATCAAAAAAGAAGGTCTTCACAAGGTTAGGAATCAGTGCATTTGCTTCACCAAAGTCTGACAGAGCTAAATTAAAGATCCCAATGTATTTAGGAATGTGCAGAGTTGGGTCAACTAATATCATGAAAAGAACAACTGAGTTCCCACACAGTGAGACAATATAGATAAAAATTAAAAAAACAAAGTAGTATTGACTGAAAGGTATTCCAGAAAATCCACTGATGAAAAAGTACTCCGGACGCACAAATGATGCATTTTGTAATAAACTGGAATTCAAACTACTCATGATGAAGTAGATTTTGTTTGTGTCCTTTCAGCCTAAAATCAGAGACATAATGAAGTAAAACAAAAAGAATCATACATATAAAGCACAGCCAAGTTTACATTTACAACACATTAGTGGTGCTGTATCTGTGAAGAGATTTAAATGATTTAAATTATTCTACTTTATTTTGCTCTACCTGATACCTTGTTGTACTGTAGTTTCAACAAATGCACATGCATTATATGTAGAGATGTTGGACCATATTTTATCACGTGATAGCTCAGATACTGAGGTAAATACAACCCACCTGTTAGTGTTCTTGTTTCTCTGTTGGGAACTAGGGCCTGGGCACATACAATACATGCAAAATTCTTTCCTCCATTACAAGAATTGCAAACACAAGTGTTTTTCAGTATGTCACTCATGAGGACATTAATGAATTGTTTTGATAAATTTGGGTACTTTTTGTTTGTGAATGTGTCTATATAATAAAAAGAAAATCACACATTGGCAAAGTGTATATGTATACATCTACATATATCTACACGCGCACACACACACACACACACACACACACACACACACACACACACACACTAATCCCATTTCCAGAAACACTGGGAATTTTCCAAAATGCAATAAAAAAGACAAAAATCTGTTATTTGTTCATTCACTTAAACCTTTATTTACCTGACAAAAGTACAAAGAAAAGATTTTCAATCATTTTACTGACCAACTTAATTATATTTTGTAAATATAAATGAAGTTAGAATTCAATGCCTGCAACACCCTCAAAAAAAGGTAGGAAAGAGTCATTATTACCATTGTATTACTTTAGGTGGCATGGTGGTTAGCTCTGTCTCCTCACAGCAAGAATGTTCTGGGCTTTAACCTCAAAACTAACAGGGGCCTTATATAGTGGCATGCAAAAGTTTGGGCACCCTTACTGAAAATGTATGTTACTGTGAATAGTTAAGTGAGCAGAAGATGAACTGATCACTAAAAAGCATAAAGGTAAAGATGATACATTTCTTTTTAGCGTTTTCTGCTAAATTTGTGTATTATTTTTGTTTTGTACAATTGGAGAGGGAAAAAAGAAAAGGAACACCATGCGAATGTTTGGGCACCCCAATACATTTTAGTTCTCAGGTAACTTTTACCAAGATTCCAGACCTTAATTAGCTTATTGAGCTGTGGCTTGTTCAAATTCTTCATTAGGAAAGGTCAGATGATGCAGATTTCAAAGCTGTATAAATTCTCTGACTCCTCAAACTTGTCCCTAAAATCAACAGCCATGTAGCCTAGTAAACTAGACCCACCCGCCTAGCGGCCAAAAATATTTTTGCCTACCGAGTGGGTCTAGCCTCGCACCATATAAACAAAAACACCCCGGGCATCAAATCGTGCCCGCCAATCACAACGCAAGGTTTTTGTTTGGATTCTTTGGGCGGGCTTTTGCAGGAGTGATGACAAAGCTGCGCGACGCTGGAGAAAGCACAGCAGGAAAGATGGCTACGGGCTAGTGAACAGCACGCGTTTGACTCCGCTTTGGAATCAGTTTTAGAAGAATTAGACTTGGAGTTTTCATTGAAACATGAGCAGGAAGAGGCTCTCTGCTCATTCCTTTTCAAGAAGGACGTTTTCGCTGTTTTGCCGACCGGCTATGGCAAAAGTCTGATCTACCAGCGAGCTCCGCTCGTAGCCAAAAGGATGGGGCTAGTTTGTATAGTATGAAGAATTAATAAACAGCTTTGAAACATTACTTTTTGATTGTTTCTTATTTTCCCGTTATTTTAAATTCAAGGGAAATTATTTCACCAAACACCACTAAATAAAAACTCTCAAAAACAGTTTAAGCAAACCCTTGAAAAACACTTGGAAAAAAATGAGTGTATGTGGTACAGACTCCAAACTTGTGGTCATTATCTCCAAACTTCTTAATATCTAGAACCTGTTTATTAATTAATACGCATTTTGAAAAATTATTTATTTCAAGGTCTCCCCCACTGCTTTCTGTCGCTCTGACTACGTCACAGTCACTGTTGCACTGATTGGTCAGAGCGTTGGCCTATACGCACAGAGACAGTTTGAAAGACAGCGGTTTGTTCCTCCCACCCCCTTCGGAAATGTCTACGGATCGAGGCCAGACTAAATATTCACATTTAGTCTGGCTTGCCAGGCTAACAGCCATGGGTTCCTCTAAGCAACTCCCTTGCATTCTGAATAATAAAATAATTGATGCTCTCAAAGCAGGAGAAGGCTACAAGAACGTGGCAAAGTGTTTTCAGGTAGTTGTTTCCTCAGATTGTAATGTTATTAAGAAATGGCAGTTAACAGAAACAGTGGAGCTCAAGGTGAGGTCTGGAAGATGAAGAAGACTTTCTGAAAAAATTGCTCATTGGATTGCTAGAAAGGCAAATAAAAACCCCTGTTTGACTGCAAAAGACCTTCAGAAAAGTTTAGCAGACCCTGGAGTGGTGGTGCACTGTTCTACTATGCAGTGACACCTGAACAAATATGACCTTCATGGAAGAGTCATCAGAAGAAAACCGTTCCTGCATCCTAGCCACAAAATTCAGCATCTTAAGTTTGCAAATGAACATCTAAATAAGCCTGATGCATTTTGGAAACAAGGCCTGTGGACTGATGAAATCAAAATAGAACTTTTTGGCTACAATGTGCAAAGGTATGTTTGGAGAAAAAAGGGTGCCAAATTCCAGGAAAAGAACACCTCTCCAATTCTGAAGCATGGGTGTGGATCGATCATGCTTTGGAGTTGTGTTGCAGCCAGTGGCACAGGGCACATTTCATTGGTCGAGGGAAGCATGGATTCAAATAAATACCAGCAAATTCTGGAAGCAAACATCACACCATCTGTAAAAAAGTTGAAGTTAAAAAGAGGATGGGTCCCACAATAAGATCTCATCTCATCATCTCTAGCCACTTTATCCTGTCCTACAGGGTCGCAGGCAAGCTGGAGCCTATCCCAGCTGACTACGGGCGAAAGGCAGGGTACACCCTGGACAAGTCACCAGGTCATCACAGGGCTGACACATAGACACAGACAACCATTCACACTCACATTCATACCTACGGTCAATTTAGAGTCACCAGTTAACCTAACCTGCATGTCTTTGGACTGTGGGGGAAACCAGAGCACCCGGAGGAAACCCACGTGGACACAGGGAGAACATGCAAACTCCGCACAGAAAGGCCCTTGCTGGCCACGGGGCTCGAACCTGGACCTTCTTGCTGAGAGGTAACAGTGCTAACCACTACACCACCGTGCCGCCCCCTACAATAAGATGATGATCCAAAAGACACCTCAAAATCTACAATGGAATACCTCAAGAGGCACAAGCTGAAGGTTTTGCCCTGGCCCTCACAGTCGCCTGACCTAAACATCATTGAAAATCTGTGGATAGATCTCAAAAGAGCAGTGTATGCAAGACAGCCCAAGAAACTTGTAGAACTGGAAGACTTTTGCAAGGATGAATGTGTGAAAATCCCCCAAGTATGAACTGAAAGATTATTAGCTGGCGACAAAAAGTGTTTACAAGCTGTGATACTTGCCAAAGGGGGTGTGACTAGGTATTAACCATGCAGGGTGCCCAAACTTTTGCTTCGGGCCCTTTTCCTTTTTTGTCATTTTGAAAATGTAAAAAATGAAAATAAAAAAAATTGTTTTTGCTTAAAATATAAAGAGAATGAGTCATCTTTAACTTTATGCCTTTTGGAGATCATTTCATCTTCAACTTGCTTAACTGTTCACA
Source organism: Neoarius graeffei (assembly GCF_027579695.1). Lineage (NCBI taxonomy): Eukaryota > Metazoa > Chordata > Actinopteri > Siluriformes > Ariidae > Neoarius > Neoarius graeffei. The sequence goes on from NC_083585.1 coordinate 49,471,774, forward strand.
GTAACAGCAATTTTGACCAGGGGTGCCCAAACTTTTGCATACCACTGTGTATGTATGTATATTGTGGCAGTGGGGGCATGGTCAAGTGTCGGACTGTGACCGGAGGGTGGAGTCAGGGAAGGTAAGTGGCAGAATCACTGCACCTGATGTTGATTAACGTGTGTTTGTGTGTCTTCTCCAGTGACCGCGCCCTATTTAAGGAGAGAGCGAGAGCAGAGGAGAGCTCTCCCCAACCAGACACCTGATGTGTGTGTGCGTGTCTGTGTGTGTATATGAGAGACCACTGAAAAGTGTAAAAATAAAGAGTTACGAAACTCAGTTCTGGCCTGCCGTCTTCTGTGCTCCTCCCACTCCTACAAACTGCCACAGTGGTGCCGAAACCCGGGACGTGGAGCGCAGAAGAAGAACAGTCCCATGGAGTCCTCCCCTTTCACCGACCTGGTCCACGCCCTCGCCACAGCCCAGCAGAGCCAGCACCAGGTGCTAGACGCCCTCCGGAAGGAGCAAGAGCAACGGTTTGAGGCCCTGGTGTTGGCACAGCAGGGAGATCAACAGGCGTTCCGGCACCTCCTCGAGTCAGCGGGGTCCACCACCTCCACCGCCGCGGGCCCTTCCCCCCTCACCCTAACGAAGATGGGCCCACAGGACAACCCCGAGGCCTTCCTCACGCTCTTCGAGCAGGTAGCAGAGACCTTGGGCTGGCTGGTGGAACAGCGCGTGGCGCGCCTCCTCCCCCTGCTAACGGGCGAGGTGCAACTGGCCACGCTACAGCTCCCTGCCGACCGCCAGCTGGTCTATGCGGACCTCCGCCGGGCCGTGCTCCAGCGTGTGGGGCACACCCCTGAACAGCAGCGACAGCGCTTCCGCACTCTGCGCTTGGAGGAAGTCGGCTGGCCGTTCGCATTTGGCCAGCAGCTCTGGGACGCCTGCTGGCGGTGGTTGAGGGCTGACAACCGCGATGCCAAGGGAATCATCGATCAGGTGGTACTGGAGCAGTTCATCGCTCGCCTACCAGCAGGAACCGCAGAGTGGGTCCAGTGCCACCGCCCGGCGTCACTGGATCAGGCCATCGAGCTGGCGGAGGACCATTTGGCGGCTGTCCCGATGGCAGGACAGCAGACAACCTCTTCTTCCCGCTCCTCTCCCTCTCTCTCTCTCTCTCCTCCTGTGACTCATTCTCGCCCCGTTCCCCCACCGCGGAGGCGGGGGCCAGCACCACTCCAGCCAGCCTGCTGCACCGGTGGTGCCCTCCCGTTTCTCCCTTCTGTGTCTGTCTCTCCCCCCCCTCAGGTGAGTGAGCCCCAGAGCACCAGTGCAGAGAGGAAGCCCGGGCCGGTTTGCTGGCGCTGCGGGGAGCCGGGCCACCTCCAACAGCAGTGCTCGGTAATGGAGGTGGGCACGGTAGTTCGGATCCCCGACGTGCCAGGAGCCGCCCTCGATCAGGCCGGAGTGTATCGCATACCAGTGAGTGTCCAAGGGGATACATATCAGGCATTGGTGGACTCTGGCTGTAATCAGACCTCAATCCACCAAAGCCTGGTGCAAGATGAGGCATTGGGGGGAAGCACAATTGGTGAAGGTGTTGTGTGTGCATGGGGATGTTCACAACTACCCTTTAGTGTCGGTCCACATTCTTTTTCGAGGGGAAAAATTTATAGTGAAGGCGGCGGTTAATCCTCGCCTTACCCACTCGATAATTTTGGGGACTGATTGGCCAGGATTTGGGGAATTAATGAGTCATTTAGTGAAGAGTGGGTCCTGCCATACTTCCGCAGGGGGAGATCCCGGTGTCGCATTGGCGGGAGCAGCTGTCACAGAGCCGTCTACGTCATCTCCGCGTCAGAGTGAGGAGCCGCAGGCTCCTCCTCCTTCTATTGGGGAATCCCTTGTGGATTTTCCATTAGATCAGTCACGAGACGAGACTCTGCGGCATGCGTTTGACCAAGTGAGAGTAATCGATGGTCAAACGCTCCAGCCAAACACCACCCCGTCCTTCCCCTACTTCTCAATTATGAAGGCTAGATTATACCGAGTGACGCAGGACACTCAGACTAAAGAACAAATCACGCAGCTTTTGATTCCAAAAAGCCGCCGGGAATTGGTATTCCAGGCAGCTCACTTTAATCCCATGGCTGGACACTTAGGGCAGGATAAGACACTAGCCCGAATAATGGCCTGGTTCTATTGGCCAGGGATTCGCGGCGATGTCCGTTAGTGGTGTACGGCATGCCGCGAATGCCAGTTAGTAAATCCAGCGGCCATTCCAAAAGTGCCTTTGCGCCCTCTCCCATTAATTGAGACCCCATTCGAAAGGATTGGGATGGATCTCGTCGGGCCATTAGATTGGTCAACACGAGGGTACCGCTTTATATTAGTTCTAGTGGACTATGCAATGCGATACCCAGAAGCAGTACCTCTTCACAATATCTCAGCACGCAGTATTGTGGAAGCGCTCTTCCACGTCATCTCCTGAGTTGGAATCCCCAAAGAGATTCTGACTGATCAAGGCACCTCGTTTATGTCACGAACACTGAACGAACTGTATGGGTTATTAGGTATTAAGCCGATCCGCACCAGCATTTATCACCCACAAACGGACAGTATAGTCGAACGATTCAATCGCACCCCCAAAAATATAATTAAGACATTCATAAGCGAGGATGCATGTAATTGGGATAAATGGCTCAAAACCTTGTTGTTTGCAGTGCGAGAGGTCCCACAAGCCTCCATGGGGTTCTCCCAGTTTGATTTGTTATATGTGGTGCTGATAACGCCAAGGTCGCGGGTTTGATCCCCGTACGGGCCACCAAATTGTTGGGGTTCAACCCAGTCTGAAACGGTCAATCGGTCAACTTATTTCTCGGGACCCCCGCCCTCGTACCACCCAGATGTCTGGGACGGAACACCGCAAAAAAACAGAGAACCAGAGATTGGTTTCACTGCTGTTTAATCACAGTATTCTCACCAAAGATAAAAGATTACAAACACCTTTTATAACAAATCATAATCTCTCCAAACGGCTATTGTGTCTGTCGAATGTGTGTGTGTCTATGGGAGGGTGTGAGTAAGTGACATCATTTTGATATCTGTGTCTATGTGTGTGTGTGTGTGTGTGTGTGTGTGTGAGCAGGTCACATTTAATTACATCACTGTTCTGATGGAATGTTCAGATGTATGTGTGTGTGCTTGACTTGCGAGCAAGTGAGCAGCTTGATCTTGGGGCAGGTCAAACAGATCTTAAAGGTCATTGCTTACGTACATAAGGAATCTTTCAACAAAGATATGTTATAAGTAAATAAGAACAAACCTAAACAAAAACAATTATATGAAAAACATCTCATATCAAAATAAACAAAATGTTCCCAAACAATGTCCAGCCGAGACAGAAGGTAATTTTAACTGAACCGAAGTTAATCCTTAATTTTGTCACCATTTTAATAAATTACTGCCTTCTTGGTCAAGAATAATACTTATATAAACCTAACAGGGCGTAAGCCACATGGCATTTTAGACATGCTGCGAGAAAATTGGGAGGAGGGACCTTCACCAAGTAAAAATGAGATTCAATACGTTATTGACCTGCACGCAAAACTCCACACACTCACCCACCTAACCCAGGAGAATTTGCAGCAGGCTCAAGAATGGCAAACCCGCCTGTACGACAAGGGTACGCATCTTAGGGAGTTCGCACCAGGAGATAAAGTACTCGTACTGTTGCCAACATCAAGCTCCAAATTAATCGCCAAGTGGCAAGGACCCTTTGAGGTCAAACGGCGAGTCAGGAACGTCGACTATGAGGTGAGGCGAACGGACAGGGGAGGGGCACTACAGATTTACCACCTCTATCTACTGAAACTCTGGAACGAGGAGGTCCCTGTGGTGTTGGTGTCGGTGGTTCCGGAGAAGGCGGAGCTGGGGCCGGAGGTTCCAAAGGGAACATTGGCATCGCATACCTCTCTGGTCCCCTGTGGAGACCACCTCTCCCCGACCCAACTCGCGGAGGTTGCCCAGTTGCAGACTGAATTTTCAGACATGTTCTCGCCCCTGCCCGGCCACACCAACCTCATAGAGCACCACATTGAGATGCCCTCGGGGGTGGTAGTGCGCAGCCGCCCTTACCGGCTACCCGAACACAAGAAAAAAGTGGTTCGGGAAGAACTCGAGGCCATGCTTGAAATGGGCATTGTCGAGGATTCCCACAGTGACTGGAGCAGCCCAGTGGTCTTGGTACCCAAGGCCGACGGGTCGGTCCGGTTCTGTGTAGACTATAGAAAAGTCAACACGGTGTCTAAATTCGACGCGTACCCAATGCCTTGTATTGATGAGTTGCTCCATCGACTAGGCACGGCTCGCTTTTACTCGACACTGGATTTGACAAAGGGTTATTGGCAGATCCCCTTGACTCCATTATCCTGAGAAAAAATGGCCTTTTCCACACCGTTTGGCTTCCACCAGTTTGTCACACTTCCTTTTGGGCTGTTTGGGGCGCCCGCTACATTCCAGCGGCTGATGGATAGGGTCCTCCGCCCCCATGCCACCAATGCGGCCGCATACTTAGATGACATCATTATCTACTGTAATGACTGGCCGTGGCACCTACAACATCTGAGGGCCGTCCTTAGGTCGCTGAGGCGAGCGGGTCGCACAGCCAACCCGAAGAAGTGTGCAATTGGGCAGGTGGAAGTATGGTATCTGGGCTTCCACTTGGGCAACGGGCAGGTGCATCCCCAAATTAACAAGACAGCAGCAATTGTGGCCTGCCCGAGGCCCAAGACCAAAAAGGGGGTGAGACAGTTCCTGGGGCTGGCTGGCTACTATCGTAGGTTTATACCTAATTATTCGGATGTCACCAGCCCGCTGACTGATCTGACTAACAAGGGGGCACCAGATCCAGTCCAGTGGATGGAGTAATGCCAACGGGCTTTTTCTGAGGTGAAGGCTGCACTGTGTGGGGGGCCACTGTTACACTCCCCTGACTTTTCTCTCCCCTTTATGTTACAGACGGATGCGTCGGACAGAGGGCTGGGGGCTGTTTCATCCCAGGAGGTGAAGGGGGAGGACCGCCCAGTGCTGTACATCAGTAGAAAGCTGTCGGTGCCTAAGGAGTGCTACAGCACCATTGAAAAAGAGTGCCTGGTGATCAAGTGGGTGGTCCTCACCCAACGTTACTACCTGCTGGGACGCCCTTTCAACCTCTGTTCGGACCATGCGCCCCTCCAGTGGCTCCACCACATGAAGGATGCCAAAGCGCAGATCACCCGTTGGTATCTGGCACTTCAACCCTTTAACTTCAAGGTGATCCACAGGCTGGGGGCGCAGATGGTCGTGGCAGACTTCCTCTCCCGCCGGGGGGGGGGGGGGGGGGGAGTCGGCTGCAGGGGGTATGTGGCAGCGGGGGCATGATCAAGCATTGGTCTGTGACCAGAGGGCGGAGTCAGGGAAGGTAAGTGGCAGAATCACTGCACCTGATGTTGATTAACGTGTGTTTGTGTGTCTTCCCCAGTGACCGCACTCTATTTAAGGAGAGAGCGAGAGCAGAGGAGAGCTCTCCCCAACCAGACACCTGATGTGTTTGTGCGTGTCTGTGTGTGTATATGAGAGACCACTGAAAAGTGTAAAAATAAAGAGTTACGAAACTCAGTTCTGGCCTGCCATCTTCTGTGCTCCTCCCACTCCTACAAACTGCCACACATATATATATATTGCTGGTAGCTTGGGACAACCGCCCCCAAAGCAGCACGTTGCTCCTTGCACAGCCACTCCCACAGTGCTGAAGAAACAGGGATGCTTGAGCACCATTGCTTTGGACAGCACAAGACAGAGTGGCTACAGGGTGGGGCCCACTGATCGCACATGGCTGGAGTGGCACAGTCCGTGTATTAATTCACCCTCCTTGAGGAGCCAGGGGAGTATAAAAAGGCACCATCAGACTCCACCTCCATGCCAGTGGATTATTTGGAAGGTATGCCAGAAAGAAAAGCCTTTTCTGTCAGTGAACCACAAACATAAGCACCTGAAGTTTGCAAAATGCTACAACAACTTTGACTGGGACCACATTCTATGGTCTGATGGAACAAAAATGGAGCTTTTTGCCAATAAACACTCAAGGTGGGTTTAGTGTAAAAAGAAGGATGGCAATAATGAAAAGAACCCAATCCCAACTGTAAAATATGGTGGAAGTTCTGTGATGTTTTGGGGTTGTTTTTCCTCCAAAGGCTCTGGAAACCTTGTTAAGGTACATGGCATCATGGACTCCATGAACTACAAGGACATTTTAAATCAAAAGCTGCCTGCCTCTGCCAGGAAACTAAAACTGGGTTGTCATTGGATCTTCCAGCAAGACAATGATCTGAAGCATGTGTCCAAATCAACACAGAAATTGTTAGCTGAGCACAGAATCAAGCTTCTGCCATGGTCCTCTGACCAGAACCCCATTGAGTGCATAAGAGAGGACCGAGGACCCTGGATTAAACGCAGGGGTGCCAATAATAGTGGCACGTTGTTTTTATTGAAAATAATTACTTCTTGGTGAGGATGTGTTTTTTCTCTGAATAAATTTATCTGAATTAAAGGGTGGATTATTTCTCTTTTTTTCAGTATGAGATGAAGCAACTTTACCAAAAAGGTGGATTTTTTTTCACCCTTTTTTACTGATCTTTTCAAGGGTTGCCAATAATCATGGAAAGCAATATATCTACTAATTTTTATGCTTAAGTTTCAGGATCTATGAACCAGTGTGTAAAATTAAGAATTTGTAGTTCCTTTGAATGCTTAAAAAAAGTCTCTTTGCGTGAGAAATGGATGTTTTTGAGAAAATAGCTGATAAACACTACATAATCAAAGAAGATTGCCATCACAAGGTAAGAAAACAACAATTGTTTCACAATAGTCTGTTATAACTAATTAATTTCATAGATGACTTCCGTTTCCACTTGAAGAATGAATTCTGTTTCCAGTTGAGAGTATGCTGTGCATGTTTTGGCTGCCGTTTTTTTGCCGTCTTTCTTTCTTTCTTTCTTTCTTTCTTTCTTTCTTTCTGTGTTTGTATGGTTTGAAGTTTGTTTTTGTTTGAATATTTTGTCTGCTAGTTGTGGCATAGCTCCAGACCACGTGCGATTGCTCTAAGACAACGAGGGAGGCTCAGCCTCGTCTAAAAATGACGAACATCGTGTAGGATGAATTGTGCTAGGCTTATGTTATAGTCGACCTTATAACATTGCTATTTCAGATCCAGAATCATAGAAATATATGTGCTCAACCCAACTACAGTGCGAAATCATTCTGTTATAACTTTCCCCAGTTCGCCTAATATGTGAGTTTTTCCCCCTCGTGACAACGCGATGCAGCCCAGCCTCAGTGGACTTCAATGGCATTTGGGAGCTATGCGCTTTTCAATATCAAAATGCAAGACGATTATTGGACAAATACTGTGAAAACGCCCGCCCACGGACTCCCATGGACTCCCAGCCTCACAGTGGGAGGGACATGGCAAAGCTTTCCGCAAGGAAACTGGTGATTGGTGAAAGCAGATGGATATTTTCTTTGATTGACAGCTCGTTTCAAATATAGACAGGCAGCGGTGAATTTCAGTTCAGTCCCATGCGGATTTGCAAGTGCTGTGGTGTATTGTAAGAGATCAGCTTACATTTCGATTTCATTCATTACATACGGTTTCTACCAGCTTTTTTAGTTTGTATATATTTTCATTGTAAATAAAGTGTAAATATAGTGTTGTCAAGTTTGCTATCTTAGATCCAGAAATTTCGTTTATTTGAATGACTGAACTTGAACTTGAGGGGGCTAGTCAGCTAGCAAGAAAGCTGCGCATGGATGCCAAGCATTGTTGATTTAATTTTGGCGAAGCCATTTGCCAGTCTTCCTTTCGAGGAAAAAATTAAAATTAAAGAGCAGGGTAGACCAACGCCTCAAATTGACTTGGTGAAAAAGGTAGGGAATAATATTCGTTCATTTCAGCTCTCTTGGTATGAGAAAGTGAATTGGCTAACAGCAAGTGACCCACATCAACAACAGTAAATAGGCTACTTTAGTAATATGTCATGGATGGACCAAAAATATAGAATCTATTTAAAATGTTTATGCTTAGTATATTATATTGGAATATATATTTCTCTGGATATTAATTAAACACAGCTACAATTTGGAAAAAAATTTTAAACAAAAACACAGCCGAGAACATTTCACACTACAGACCTGGATTAAAAGTGAAGGGTTATCAAAATTGTCAATAAAACATTTCTCAGTCAAAATAAGTAAAATATAGGGAAAGTGTCATTGAATGAAATGTGTGGCACCCAGCTCTATGTTTGGCTCCCCAAGGCAAGGCAAGGCAAGTTTATTTATATAGCACATTTCATACACAATGGCAGTTCAATGTGCTTTACAGAAGTAAAAACAAAAACAGTAAACAATAGAGAAATAAAATTACATAAAATATTTTTTTTATTCTAAAACAATTAATTAAAAGAATTAAAAGAATTAAAAGAAAATAATAAGAATTAAACAATAGTAAAAATAAAATAATAAAATGAAGTAGTAGTTCAAATAGGATGAGAAAAAAAACCAGCAGAATAGAATAAAGTTAAAGTAAATTTAAAACATGCAGAGAAAGTAAAGATTATAAAAAATGTAAAGAAGACAATATTAATTATTTAACAGAAAGCATCTGAAAACAGCTTGGTCTTTAACCTAGATTTGAAGCTGCCAACAGCAGGAGCATTTTTAATGTCCTCTGGCAGTTGGTTCCATAGCTGTACTGCATAGTAGCTAAAAGCTGCTTCACCATACTTTGTTTTAACAACTGGTTTTAATAGTAAATTTTTCTGTTTTGATCTGGTAGATCTGATTGGGTTAGGCCGCTGCAACATATCAGAGAGGTAATTGGGCCCTGTACCATTTTGAGATTTGTATACCAGCAGCAATACTTTAAAGTCAATTCTGTAGCTTACTGGAAGGCAGTGAAGGGACCTTAGAATTGGAGTAATGTGCTCTGTTCTTTTTGTTCGTGTGAGAACCCTAGCCGCTGCATTTTGAACCAGCTGAAGTTGTTTGATGGTCTTTTTTGGCAGGCCTGTGAAAAGGCCATTGCAATAATCAACCCTACTAGAGATGAAGTCATGTATTAGTTTTTCCAGATGATTTTTTGACATAAGTCCTCTTAGTTTGGAAATGTTTTTTAGGTGATAAAATGCCGTTTTAGTTATTGCTTTCATGTGACTGTCAAAGTTTAGCTCGCTGTCAATGAAAACACCAAGATTTTTAACCATTTCTTTAGTTTTAATCCCTTTTGTGTCAAGAATAGTGGTAATCCTGAGTCTTTCATCTTTTTTCCAAATAGAATTACTTCTGTTTTATCTGTGTTCAGCTGAAGAAAATTTTGTGACATCCAGCTATTGATTTGATCGATACACTGGTAGAGACATTCAAGGGGGGCATAATCATTAGGTGATAGAGCAAAATAAATTTGGGTGTCATCTGCATAGCAGTGATACAAAATTGAATTTTTATTGATAATTTGCCCAAGTGGGAGCATATAAAGGTTGAAAAGTAATGGTCCAAGAATCGACCCCTGGGGGACACCACAGGCCAAGGACATTGACGTTGAGGAACAATTTCCCAGGGTAACAAAGAAGCTTCTATCTTTTAAGTATGAATTTAACCAATTGATAACTTTACCAGTCAATCCAACCCAGTGTTCAAGTTGATATAGCAGTATGTTGTGATCAACAGTATCAAAAGCTGCACTGAGGTCCAGTAATACCAGGACCGATGTTTTGCCTGCATCAGTATTAAGACGTATGTCATTTATAACTTTAATCAGCGCTGTTTCAGTGCTATGATTGGCACGAAATCCTGACTGAAAATTATCAAAACGGCTGTTTGATATCAAGAAGGCAGTTAATTGATTGAAGACAATTTTTTCCAGGATTTTCCCGATGAATGGTAAATTTGATATTGGCCTGTAGTTATTTAACACTGAAGGATCCAGATTATTTTTTTTTAAGAAGGGGCTTTACAATGGCTTTTTTAGGGACACAGGAACAACGCCAGTCTCCAGGGATGTATTTATAATTTGAAGCACATCTGTAATTATAAGATGAAGAACAGACTTAAAAAAGTTGGTGGGCAGAATGTCCAGTTCAGATGTTGAGGAACTGAGATTTTGTACAGTTTTTTCAAGAGTCTCATAATCAATTAAACAAAATTCTGACATTGTGTTGAAGTTATCTATCTGTGTCATTGGTGATTGCAGTTTTTCAATTTTTTGCAACTGAGATATATTATGAGAAATATTCTGCCGTATTTTATCAATTTTACCTTTGAAAAAGGATGCAGACTCATTGCATTTATTAACTGAGAGAAGTTCAGGTGCTAATTGTGGTGGGGGATTAGTTAGCTTCTCTACTGTTGAAAATAGCACACGGGCATTGTTCATATTCCTGCTGATGATGTTGGAGAAGAAAGACTGTCTTGCTTTACGAATTTCATAATTATAATTACAAAGCATCTCTTTATGGATTTGATAATGGATGTGAAGTTTAGATTTGCGCCATTTTCTTTCAGTCTTTCTACATTCTCTCTTTAGCAGTTTGACAGCCGGGTACTGCTTCCATGGTGCTTTCTGCTTATCATTGAGTCTTTTGATTTTGAATGGAGCAATATCATCCATAATTTGGGTCATATTTAAATTAAAAAATTCCAGTAGATCATCTACAGAGTCTGACATTTTGGTTGAGTTCTGAGAGAGAGCTTGCTCAAAGAGAGCACATGTGTTGTCTTTTATGACTCTCCTACCTATAGTCGTTGAGCTGTTCTGAATGTGAGGAGACATAGAAACATCAAAGAAAACACAGAAATGATCAGATAAGGCCAGGTCAACAACAGTATTAGAAACAGTAAGACCCTTTGTGATGACGAGGTCAAGAGTATGACCACGAGAGTGGGTCGGCCCCTGTACATGTTGTACTAGGTTGAAGTTGTCAATAATTGCAAGTAGTTCTTTGGCATAAATGTTATCAGTATTATCTACATGCAAGTTAAAATCCCCAGATATAATAAGACAATCAAACTCTAAGCAAATGACTGATAAAAGTTCACCAAACTCTTCAAGAAAGACTTTGGCTGAATGTCTCGGAGGCCTATAAATAGTTAATAATAATATGTTAGGAGAGCATGTAACAAGTGCACATAAGTGTTCAAAGGACATAAAATCACCAAGTGAGGATTGTTTACATTGAAAAGAGACTTTGAATATATTTGCGATCCCTCCACCTTTCCCTTGTCGGGTAACATTCAAAAAATTAAAATTTGGGGGAGCTGCTTCAATAAGGGTGGTAGCACTATTTGCTTGATCCAGCCAGGTTTCAGTTAGAAGCAAAAAATCAAGATTGTGTTTGCAAATAAGATAATTAATTAAAAATGACTTGTTTAAAAGTGATCTAATGTTCAGAAGAGCTAGCTTTACAGAAAGTCTAGAAGTAATATCTGCTTGTGCACTCTGATGCTGTTTTAAAACAGGAAGGAGATTAGATTGGTTCACCCCCAGGGTTAAATGTGCTCTATGTTTTCTGTTTCTTATCAACACAGGAATAGTGAATGGCATAGGCACATTGGGTCCCAGCTGGTTTTCAACACTACACCCATTTGCAGGGACCCAGAGTACATCAAACAAGACTTTCTAAATGTTCCATTTGGTTTGAGGGTGAAAGGATTGGAGCTGACATGTATCTTTTGGATGGTGAAAAAGATTTGTAGCCAGCTGAAAGTCCTGGACGAACACAATTTTGATGAACTGGGTACACTGCTTGTCGCGACAGATTTGGGCTGGAAAAAGAGAGTGTAGCCATTGGGAGCAATTTTTTCATGCTATTTGGGAAATCCATCCGAGGAGAAGTGGAGTCATCTGTCTTTGAATGTTGGGAGTCTTGCAAGTCAGATGTCTGTGTGTCCTTGATGACGACTTGCAAAGATGATTGTTTAGGCTTTGTAACTATGTCAGTCTGCGACATCTTATCAACTGTTTTCCTCGATGCTGGCTGAGAAAAGATTGCAAGTCTGTAATGGTCTACTAAGACTTTGGCTCCAATCCAGCTGAGTTCAGTGCTATTTGGCTTGTAAAATTCTCTACGATTCCAGAAAAGGTTAAAATTGTCTATGAAGTTCATACCAAATGAAAAACAAGTTTTTCCAAGCCAGGTGTTAAGACTGAAGAGTCGAGAAAAAGCAAAACTTCCTCTCGCTGGGAGTGGGCCACTGATAAAAGATTGAATTCCAGTCTTATAGAGCTCAGAAAAAAAAGTTTTCTGAAATCATCTTAGACAAACAGCTGTTCTCTGAAAACATCATTTGCTCCCACATGCACAACAATACGTTTAATAGTTTTATGCTCGGACATGAGTTTCAAAATGCTGTCTTTGATGTCAGAGATGGATGCATTTGGAAGACAACAAATAATCATCTCATAACCTTTTAATTGTCTTACAGTGGAATCACCAAGAACAAGGGTTGTGGGATCAGGTGGTGTTACGAGCTGCTTTTTGCCTCTTCTCACAGCTCTTCGATCTTGGTGCGATCTCTTTTTACTATGTGTTTGTCCACTTGAAAAATCCTCTTCCATATCCCTGAGGCATTCAAATTTGTTCTGTAGCCTTATGGGCTGTGGATTTTCCATAGGATTGTAGATCCTATTGTAATTTGTAGAACGAGCTGGTGTTGAAGTAATTACTCTTCTGTTTTTATTTTTGGGCTTACCACCCATCATTTGCCAGTTTTCTGTACTCACATTTTGCCCAGCTTGATTGATGAATTCTTCCACTTGATCTGCAATGTCCTCGGTCTGTCCGAGTGCAATCTCTGCATTCCCAGCCACTGTTTCTGTACTCCTTTCCTGAGATATCGCTTTTAATTCGTCCGTCTTTGGCAGAGCATTAATCTTTGATTCCAGAATAGAAATCCTCTGTTCTAGTTCCATGCATTTTCTGCAGGATTTTTTGCTCCCTGGCATTTTGTAAAAAAAAAAAAAATAGTGGAAATTAAATTAAAATTAAATTAAAAGCTTATAAAGATGAAAAATAAAATGAGAAAAAAATAGTGGAAATTCAATGAGAAAGTAAAGTATAGAAATAAAGATCAAGAAAGCAGGAGCAAAGCAAAGAAGCGTCCTACTCGCTTGAGTAGGAGGAGCAGAAAAAGCCCAAGGTCAGTGCTTGTGCCTATTCCAGAACACTCTGCTGTTACTGCTGAGGTTCCTGACAAAGAGCTGCTTTCAATAATGATCAATTTTTAAACAACATGCCACATGCCACAATTTTAAAATATAAAATGTGAAAATATACCCCCCCCCCAACACCACCATCATGTATATTGGACAGTAGGCTAATTGGCCAAAAGAACCTGTTATTTCACAGTTTCTGACCCTGCCAACAATCAGCCAGATCAGAGGCAAGAGTATGGGCAAAATTGATGTGTTTTTTCTTTTTTCTTTTAAAATCTGGAAATATCGTAACTGACCAGCCTCCCCTGTTTGAAAGACTACCAGCCGCCACTGCTCCAGACCCAGTTTTGGGCATTGGTTTCCTCAAACCTTGGTACTCCATGGGTGTTGCATGTTCTGATCACAGTGGACTTCAGTGAGTTTGTTGTTCTAGATAACATCAGAGTTGCCCAGCACACTGTGCAGTGGTGCTTCTGCTCTCACTTTCTGGATCCATGGCGCAGTGTTCCAAGCACTGTTGCCTGGTGGTGTCATGGCGGCTCTGCAAATGGTGTAGGATTTAGCTTCCTGCACCTTTTGGTGGGACTAAGGGCAGCTACACCACTGGAGTTACAACCCCGATTCCAAAAAAGTTGGGACAAAGTACAAATTGTAAATAAAAATGGAATGCAATGATGTGGAAGTTTCAAAATTCCATATTTTATTCAGAATAGAACATAGATGACATATCAAATGTTTAAACTGAGAAAATGTATCATTTAAAGAGAAAAATTAGGTGATTTTAAATTTCATGACAACAACACATCTCAAAAAAGTTGGGACAAAGCCATGTTTACCACTGTGAGACATCCCCTTTTCTCTTTACAACAATCTGTAAACATCTGGGGACTGAGGAGACAAGTTGCTCAAGTTTAGGGATAGGAATGTTAACCCATTCTTGTCTAATGTAGGATTCTAGTTGTTCAACTGTCTTAGGTCTTTTTTGTCATATCTTCCGTTTTATGATGTGCCAAATGTTTTCTATAGGTGAAAGATCTGGACTGCAGGCTGGCCAGTTCAGTACCTGGACCCTTCTTCTATGCAGCTGTGATGCTGTAATTGATGCAGTATGTGGTTTGGCATTGTCATGTTGGAAAATGCAAGGTCTTCCCTGAAAGAGATGTCGTCTGGATGGGAGCATACCGTATGTTGCTCTAGAACCTGGATATACCTTTCAGCATTGATGGTCTCTTTCCAGATGTGTAAGCTGCCCATGCCACACGCACTAATACAACCCCATACCATCAGAGATGCAGGCTTCTGAACTGAGCGCTGATAACAACTTGGGTTGTCCTTCTCCTCTGTAGTCTGAATGACACGGCATCCCTGATTTCCATAAAGAACTTCAAATTTTGATTCGTCTGACCACAAAACAGTTTTCCACTTTGCCACAGTCCATTTTAAATGAGCCTTGGCCCAGAGAAGACATCTGCGCTTCTGGATCATGTTTAGATACGGCTTCTTCTTTGAACTATAGAGTTTTAGCTGGCAACGGCAGATGGCACGGTGAATTGTGTTCACAGATGATGTTCTCTGGAAATATTCCTGAGCCCATTTTGTGATTTCCAATACAGAAGCATGCCTGTATGTGATGCAGTGTCGTCTAAGGGCCCGAAGATCACGGGCACCCAGTATGGTTTTCTGGCTTTGACCCTTACGCACAGAGATTCTTCCAGATTCTCTGAATCTTTTGATGATATTATGCACTGTAGATGATGATATGTTCAAACTCTTTGCAATTTTACACTGTTGAACTCCTTTCTGATATTGCTCCACTATTTGTCGGCGCAGAATTAGGGGGATTGGTGATCCTCTTCCCATCTTTACTTCTGAGAGCCACTGCCACTCCAAGATGCTCTTTTTATACCCAGTCATGTTAATGCCCTACTGCCAATTGACCTAATGAGTTGCAATTTGGTCCTCCAGATGTTCCTTTTTTGTACCTTTAACTTTTCCAGCCTCTTATTGCCTCTGTCCCAACTTTTTTGAGATGTGTTGCTGTCATGAAATTTCAAATGAGCCAATATTTGGGGTTGTACATCCCAACCTCTTTGGGTTGACTTTTTTTTTTGGTAATTGTCAAGTGACCTTGGGTGTGAGAAAGGTGCAATATAAGTTAAACATATTATTATTATTATTATTATTATTATTATTAGAAGAAGAAGAAGAAGAAGAAGAAGAAGAAGAAACCTTTATTCCTCACATGTACATGAAAGCACAGACTGAAGCACAGTGAAATTGGAGTCTCATTGCATCGCTCCTGTGGAGGGCAGCCCCATGTGAACAGTTGGGGGTCGCACCTGGAGGATGCTCTGGACTCTTGCAGTGTTGTTTTTGTGGCTGGGGACTGCAGTTGACTTGCTGACTTTAGGACTGCAGTTGACTTGCTGACTTTGGGACTGCGGTTGTCGTGAATGGTTTTGGACTTGGGTTTCCATTGGTGGGGGGTTTATAGCATCAACGAAGCTGACTTTGTTAGGACTGTTAATGTTATAGTCATGTTGTCTGTTGTTGCCCGGATGGGGACGGGTTCCCTTTTGAGTCTGGCTCCTCTCGAGGTTTCTTCCTCATGTCGTCTGAGGGAGTTTTTCCTTGCCACCGTCGCCACAGGCGTGCTCGTTGGAGATAGATTGGGGATAAAATTAGCTCATATTTTAAGTCTTTCAAATTCTGTAAAGCTGCTTTGCGGCAATTGTTAAAAGTGCTATACAAATAAACTTGACTTGACTTGAAATTCCTCCTCTGCATTTAACCCATCTGAAGCAGTGAACACACACATGCACACACAAGTGAGCAGTGAGCACACACACATACGCAGAGCAGTGGGCAGCTCCGGCACCCATGGAGCAGTTGAGGGGTTAGGTGCCTTGCTCAAGGGCACTTCAGCCCAACTTTCAGGCCATGGCTGCCTCATGTTAACCTAAACACATGTCTTTGGACTGTGGGAAAACTGGAGCACCCAGAGGAAACTCACTCAGACAAGGGGAGAACATGCAAACTCCACACAGAAAGGCCCCTGCCGGCCACTGGGCTCGAACCCAGAGCCTTCTTGCTGTGAGGCAACAGTGCTAACCGCTACACCACTGCACCATTATTATTATTATTAAAATTATTATTAAAAAATTTTATTTTTATTTTCCACCTCAATAAATGGTATTACAACTTCTTAAGAGAGCTGTACTTGTTGTTGTTAATATAACTTCAACAAATATATAATAAAGTACACTATATGGCCAAAAATATGTGGATACCAGACCATAACACTGATATGGAGGTCTTACCCAAACTGGTGCCACAAAATTGGAAACAGAATTGTCTAGAATATCTTTGTAGACTGTGTCATTAGATTTATTTTCCCCAAAACTAAGTGGTTAAGCTCAAATCTATTCCAGTACAGTCACATCTATAAAGACATGGTTTGTCCAGTTTGGTATTGAAGAACTCAAGTGGCCTGCACAAAGCCCTGACCTCAAACCCACTGAATACCTTTGGAATAAACTGGAACACCAACTTCATGCCAGTCCTTCTTGCCAAACATCAGTGTCCAGCGTCTTGTGCTCTTGTGACTGATTGAGCAAAAATCCCCATAACCATTTTCCAAAACCTAGTGGAAAGCCTTCTTAGAAGAGTGGTAACTGTTTGTAGAAGAAAAGGGGGACCAGTTCCATATTAATGCCCATTGTTTTGGAATAAGATGTTTAATGGTCAGGTGTCTACATATTTTTGGCCAAATAGTGTATGTATAGTATAAAATGCGCAACAACAATTTGTACATTTGTAACATCTGTAGAAATATGTGTTGAAGTAAGAAAATTGGGCTGATGGAATATATCTATATTCTGCCAGAACTTATTCAAAGTTGCAAAAGAAATCATATGTTCTGCCTATGGTTTCCTGGTTTTAATTTTATAGCAGATTGTTGTGCTTTCTGTGTAAGATCCCCAATGACAGGGAACCAGTATTTTTGCTCTATGGCATTAAAACAATTCAGAATTATAGAATATGAATGAAGTGAATGGAAATGCTCAAGGTCCATTCTAGCACACAGTTTACAAACACAAAAATGGTACTTTCTGGGTCCTCACTGTCCTGATTCATTTCTGTGGCTCTTTATTTGACTTTTGATTGTATGAATGTTTGTGTTTAAACACAACCAAGAAATCTGAGGTCTCCAATCTCATGCAAAAATGGTTTGTGTGGGTGTAGGTTTATTCCAAACAAATCTAGCAAACACCTAAGGGTTGTTTAATTGGTGGCTCCTAATAGACTGGAATAACATCCAGACACACCTGGCCCCTTTCAGACATGCTTGAAGACCCCTGAAAGAATTAAAATGGCTGTTTTCACTATGACAAAGCCTGCACCTGGGAAATTGTAGTTTTCTTTTTAATAATTTTCACTATGAAGTTTCTGAATTCCTTTGTGCTCAAGGTATAAATTATGGGATTTAACATGGGTGGAATTGTGAATGATAGTGAAGTACTAATTATCCGAGCATGAGGATGGATAGAGAATATTATAGCTAGAAAGTATGTACTTGTTATAGGAAGGAAATATATTCCTACAACCAACAGATGAGAGATGCATGTTTTGAACGCTTTAAGACGGCCCTCCCACGTTGTAATTTGAATTAAGGCCAACAGAATGCCAAAGTATGATACAACTATTCCAGTCAATGGTACATAGATGTACATTACAACAGAAAAGCTTGCTAAGAAGTAATGTATGCGTTTGTCATTACAAGCAATTCCAAAAATTGGTCCATTGTCACAAAAAAAGCTTTGTACCACATTGGTTTTACAGAATGAAAGTCGTGTAATCAAAACCACAGTTGTTCCAATTACAACAACATTAAATATCCATATTGCTGTTAAAGTCACAAACATGAAGGAATTATTAACAATCGCATGGTATCTCAGAGGAAAGCAAATGGCAATAAAACGATCATATGCCATGACAACAAGAGTTAAACACTGGCCAGCAGAAAAGAAATAAGTAAAAAACATGTTTGCCAAACAAGCATCATAGGATATGTACTGTGAGTTAAAAAGAAAAGTCTTCACAAGGTTAGGAATCAGTGCATTTGCTTCACCAAAGTCTGACAGAGCTAAATTAAAGATCCCCATGTATTTAGGAATATGCAGAGTTCGGTCAACTAATATCATGAAAAGGACAAGTGAGTTCCCACACAGTGAGACAATATAGACAAAAATAAAAAAAAAAAAAACTAAGTAGTATTGAATGAAAGGTATTCCAGAAAATCCACTGATGAAAAAGTACTCTGGACGCACAAATGATGCATTTTGTAGTAAACTGGAGTTCAAACCACTCATGATGATCTAGATTTTAATGCTGTTCACGTCCTTCCCAACTTGAAATGACAGACATAATGACAAATTTTTAAAAATGCACACATATTCAGCATTGTAGAAATAGTTTAAATTTAAATGATACAGTAATATAAGGACTAACTGCATGAAAGGACCATTTACGCTTAACTCAGTTTTAAAAGTGAAGCTGTTACAGTGAAAACTGGATAGACTATTGAAATAATTAAATTTACTCTTGCTCTTTTGTTTGCCCAACCTTATACCTTGTTGTAATATCAGTTCTACTTGTGTGCATGCATGATATGGAGAGATGTTGAACCATATTTTCTCATATGATATCTCAGAAAGTAATGTATAGCCTACCTATTTGTATTGTCTGGTTTTATAGCCCCATTTCATTGTTTAGTTTTGATAGTACTCTTTTTGGAACAAGGTAAAGGACAAAAACATAATGACACATGAAATGTTGGGGACCATCAGGAAAAAGAAAACACTCTAATAAATACAGTAACCATCTTGGAACAATTATATTATATGTTCACAAGATTTATCTGAGATATACTTTCATTTGTGAAAACATGAATAGTGGCTCCACTAGCCAATTGTTGTGAAATTTTATTGTAATGGCAATTCATAGCTTCACAAAACGTGTTTTTTTTTGTGATCAGTGTTTTTGGATGTTCATTATTTTTTAGCCAACTTGATTGATTAATTAAGATCCATTCCCAAAAGAATTAAGAAGGATTAAACCTGCATGTGGATGCCATGTTCTTCATGAATGTTAATTAAATAATTATAAGTGTTTCCGGAGATGTTGATGTTGAGGCTCGATAGCAGTTTTTTGAAGATGGGCAGTGGGTGGGGAGTGGTAGAAGGACATCCACAATAAACATTATGTTTTTGAGTCTTGTGAATCCATTCATGTGTTAAATTGTTTTTTTCAGTTTTGTTCATCAATTCATTTACAACCCCGATTCCAAAAAAGTTGGGACAAAGTACAAATTGTAAATAAAAACGGAATGCAATGATGTGGAAGTTTCAAAATTCCATATTTTATTCAGAATAGAACATAGATGACATATCAAATGTTTAAACTGAGAAAATGTATCATTTAAAGAGAAAAATTAGGTGATTTTAAATTTCATGACAACAACACATCTCAAAAAAGTTGGGACAAGGCCATGTTTACCACTGTGAAACATCCCCTTTTCTCTTTACAACAGTCTGTAAACGTCTAGGGACTGAGGAGACAAGTTGCTCAAGGTTAGGGATAGGAATGTTAACCCATTCTTGTCTAATGTAGGATTCTAGTTGCTCAACTGTCTTAGGTCTTTTTTGTCGTATCTTCCGTTTTATGATGCGCCAAATGTTTTCTATGGGTGAAAGATCTGGACTGCAGGCTGGCCAGTTCAGTACCCGGACCCTTCTTCTATGCAGCCATGATGCTGTAATTGATGCAGTATGTGCTTTGGCATTGTCATGTTGGAAAATGCAAGGTCTTCCCTGAAAGAGACGTCGTCTGGATGGGAGCATATGTTGCTCTAGAACCTGGATATACCTTTCAGCATTGATAGTGTCTTTCCAGATGTGTAAGCTGCCCATGCCACACGCACTAATGCAACCCCATACCATCAGAGATGCAGGCTTCTGAACTGAGCGCTGATAACAACTTGGGTCGTCCTTCTCCTCTTTAGTCTGAATGACACGGCGTCCCTGATTTCCATAAAGAACTTCAAATTTTGATTCGTCTGACCACAGAACAGTTTTTCACTTTGCCACAGTCCATTTTAAATGAGTCTTGGCCCAGAGAAGACGTCTGAGCTTCTGGATCATGTTTAGCTACGGCTTCTTCTTTGAACTATAGAGTTTTAGCTGGCAACGGCGGATGGCACGGTGAATTGTGTTCACAGATAATGTTCTCTGGAAATATTCCTGAGCCTGTTTTGTGATTTCCAATACAGAAGCATGCCTGTATGTGATGCAGTGCCGTCTAAGGGCCCGAAGATCACGGGCACCCGGTATGGTTTTCCGGCCTTGACCCTTAGGCACAGAGATTCTTCCAGATTCTCTGAATCTTTTGATGATATTATGCACTGTAGATGATGATATGTTCAAACTCTTTGCAATTTTACACTGTCAAACTCCTTTCTGATATTGCTCCACTATTTGTCGGTGCAGAATTAGGGGGATTGGTGATCCTCTTCCCATCTTTACTTCTGAGAGCCGCTGCCACTCCAAGATGCTCTTTTTATACCCAGTCATGTTAATGACCTATTGCCAATTGACCTAATGAGTTGCAATTTGGTCCTCCAGCTGTTCCTTTTTTGTACCTTTAACTTTTCCAGCCTCTTATTGCCCCTGTCCCAACTTTTTTGAGATGTGTTGCTGTCATGAAATTTCAAATGAGCCAATATTTGGCATGAAATTTCAAAATGTCTCACTTTCGACATTTGATATGTTGTCTATGTTCTATTGTGAATACAATATCAATTTTTGAGATTTGTAAATTATTGCATTCCGTTTTTATTTACAATTTGTACTTTGTCCCAACTTTTTTGGAATCGGGGTTGTAGTTGTGTGGTTTTCCCAACCAAGCAATAATGTTCATGGACTTCATAATCTCCTTGTATATCTGTGCTAAGAAGTATAATTTTTCATACTGTTACATGCACTGAAACACTAAAAATGCTAATTATTAATGTAACCACATAATGGTCAGGACGTAATGAGTAGGTAATTTCATATATGTGTATGCACCCATATGTGATTAACATTGTTCTACTTTATACTAGATGTCTCTCAGTGACTTCAGATGCTGAGCAGATAGACAGAAGAGAGAGAGAGAGAGAGAGAGAGAGAGAGAGAGAGAGAGAGAGCACAATGCAATGTTCCCCAAAAGCACCCTGCTGAATGTGTGTGTGTGTGTGTGTGTGTGTGTGTGTGTGTGTGTGTGTGTGTGTGTGTGTGTGTGTGAAAGAAATATAAAAGCTTTCTTCTTCTTCGAAACTTGACACTAATCCAATGCAATGCTTTGATGACCTGTGTGTGGCTTGCTGTGGCAGTGGGGGCATGGCCGAGTGCTAGTTTGTGAATGGAGGGTGAGGCCAGAAAAGGTGAGTGGAGAAACAATCACACCTGTGTCTGATTAATGTTGTGTGTATGTGTGTGAGTGTCTCCGTTTTAACAAAGCTAAGAATCTGAAAATAAAATGAACCCAGGAACTAAACAGGATCCCGCCTGTCCCAGTGCTTCAGTGTCCCACCTTACTGAAGGGAGTGCTGCACTGGTGCAGAAACCTGGGAACCTGAAGTGAACTGCCAACATGGAGTTCTCACCCCTTAAGGAACTCATCCATGCTGCTGCCCAACAGAACCAGCACCAGGTGCTGGTTACGTTGCGCATTGAATAGAAGCAGTGTTTCAAAGCATTGCTGTGGGCCCAGCAGGAGGATTGACAGGCATTCTGGAACTTACTCGCGTTGGCGGGTGCCCTAGCTTCAGTGTCTGCTGGCTTCCCCCACATTAGTCTGATAAAGATGGGGCCTCATGATGATTTGGAATCCTTCCTCATGCTGTTTGAGCAAGTTGTGGAGGTATGGGGTAGCCAGTTGAGCAGCGAGCAGTTTGTCTATTACCACCCCTGACCGGAAAAACCCAGCTTGCTTCCCAGCATCTACCCATGGACAACAGGCTGGAGTACTCAGGCTAAAACAGAGCCATCTTGCAATGTGTCAACTGCACCCCCAAAAAATATCATCTGTGCTTCTGCATGCTGACTCTGAAGGAGGTCAGCTGGCTGGTCATTCACGTTCAGCCAGCAGCTCTGAAATGCATTTATTGTTCCATGTCATGGTCTACCACTCACAGCCACCACTGGCACGATGGTGGAAGTCTGCGGTGCCGAGGGCATCATCAACACAATCACACTGGAACAATTCAATCCATTTATCCAGCGGCTGCCGGGAAATACAGTGAAGTGGGTCTAGTGCCATCCCTCGGCATTGCTGGATAAAGTGATCACTCTGGCTGAGGACCATCTGGCGGTGCATCTAGCAGCAGGTCATCATGATGTCTCTTCTCTCTCTCTCTCTCTCTTGCTCTCGCTCTCTCTCCACTCTTTCCTCCCATCCTTTCCCTGTGTCTGCATTATGGCAGCAGGGGTCAACTCCCACACAGCCAGCTCGCTAAGCCTGTGGTCCACCCCACACTTCTTCCCTTTATGTTTCTGTGTCTGTTCCTCCTCAAGTGAGTGATCCACAAGCCACTGGTGCAGAGGTGAGGCCTGGGCCAGTGTCCTGGCACTTCCTGGACAAGTGCCCCGTGATGGAAGTGGGGGCAGTGGTCTAGATCCCCGATGTGCCAAAGACTGCCCCAATCAATCTGGAGCATACCCCATATTGGTAAGTATCCAAGAGGGTATGCTATCATGCATTGTTGGATTCAGGATGTAATCAGACTTCCATAGAATAGAATAGAATACCTTTACTGTTACTATACACATGTACAGTGAGATTAAAGCATCTCCAATAACAGTGCAAACAGTGTGGAGAGAGAGAGAGAGAGAGAGAGAGGGGAAGGGGAAAAAAGGTGTGTGTGTGTGTAAGGGGGATAAGGTGCACAGTCCTGAGGTGTATGTGTTGTATTACACATTATGGAGTGAGGTATTGCTCATTGCACATATAAAGTATTGCACAGAGAGAATCATATTATAAATTATTGCATGAGAGAGTCACATTATAAAGTAAAATATTACACATTTATGAAGTATTGCAAGGTAAGGTAAGGTAGGTGCACAGACTTGAGGTGTATGTGCTGTGTGTAAGGTGCACAGTCCTGAGGTGCATGTGCTGTGTGTAAGGTGCACAGTCCTGAGGTGAGGTGAGTGAGGTGAATGTGTTGTGTTTCACATTATGGAGTGAGGTATTGCACATTATAAAAGTATTGCACAGAGAGAGTCACCTTATAAAGTACTGCACATTATGAATTATTGCACGAAGAGAGTCACATAGTAAAATAAATAGACTATAAAGTCAGAGCATATCCGAGTTCAGGGCGGTTATGGCTTTTGGAAAGAAGCTGTTTTTGAATCGGTTTGAATCCTTGGTGCAAGGTGAGGCATTGGGTACAGTGGACTTAAGGGAGGTGCAGTGTGTGCATGGAGATGTTCATGAATGACACCTGATGGTGTCTGTCCAAATCCAATTTCGGGGAATAAATCACAGCTTGGAGGCAGTGGATAATCCGTGCCTCACCCACCCAGTAATTTCGGGAACAGATTGGTTGGGATATAAGTATTTAAAGGCAAAAGTAGTGGTGGGTGGGTCCTGCAGTAATGTGTTAAGGGGGATACTCATGGAGAGCTATCTGGGGAGGCTGACCCAGAGCCATCTATGTTGGATCTGCCACATAGCAACATGGAGAGTAGGGAACATCCCATCCCTCCTTTTTCTCTTGAGATTTCCCTGGAGGATTTCCCTCTGGAGCAGGCACAAGATGAGACTCTGTGACATGCTTTTGTTCAAGTGAGGGTCATAAATGGTCAAACCCTCCAGCTGAACACTGCACTCTCCTGCCTGTACTGTTCCATAGTTAAGGATAGGCTGTATCACATGAAGTAAGTCACTCAGATTGGAGAAAAAAATGACATGGTTGTTAGTTCCAAAGAGCCATAGAGAACTTATATTCCATGTGGCTCATTATAACCTTATGGCAGGACACATAGAGCAGGATAAAACACTGACCCATCTCATGGCCTGCTTCTACTGGCAAAGGATTCATGGGGATGTCCATAGGTGTTGTGCGGCATGTTGCAAATGCCAGCTGGTGAATCCAGCAAACACCCCAAAAGTGCCATTTCACACTCTTCCCCTAATTGAGACCCCATTCAAAATAATTGTGATGGATCTTATTGGGCCATTAGATTGGTCTGATCATGGCCTCACCCTTCAACTTATTTTTTGTACAGGTGTATGCTCCAACTACAGATGCCCCGGATGAAGAAGTGGAAGCTTTCTATGACCAGTTGCTGCAGATACTGCAAGACTGCCCAAGCCAGGACATGGTGATGGTAGCAGGGGACTTTAATGCCAAAGTAGCTGCTGACAGAGACGAGAAAGAGGTGTGTGGTCCTTTTGGTCTAGGAACAGCCAATGAACGTGGAGAGCGCCTAGTGGAATTCTGCCAGGATAATGGTTTGTTCATCACAAACACTGGCTTCAAGCACCACGTAAGAAGATGCTACACTTGGCAGGCACCCGGGGGAAGGTACAGGAATCAAATAGACTACATTCTCATCAATAGAAGATGGAGAAATTGTGTCACCAACAGCCGATCCTACCCTGGACCGGACTGCGGATCTGACCACAACGCTGTAATTGCAACCCTAAGGCTCCGGATCAAACGAAATGCCCAGAGGAACAAGAGGAACCAACTGAATCTGGCAGCACTAGAGATACCTGCAGTGCGGGGAAAGTACAACATTGAAGTCAACAACAGGTTTGAAGCACTGAACCTGCTGGAAGAAGAAAGCACACCGGACAACTTCTGTATGGCATTTAATGAAGTAATAAAATCCACAGCAGCAAAGACCCTTGGTAAAGCACCAAGAAGAGCGAACCACCCATGGATTAAACAAAGTACACTGGACCTTATGGACAGAAGGCGGGACTTGAAAACCCAGCGCAGCACCACAGTAAACGGTGACCTACACTACAGGGAGCTGGACCGAGAAATCCAGAGAGAAGCAAGGAACGACAAGGCAAAGTGGCTAGAAGAACAGTGTGCCGATATAGAACAGGGACTGCAACGCAACAGCACCTTAAGGAAATCTTACTCCACTATCAAGAAGCTGTGGTGAGGTTTTCAACCTAGACAAAGGAACATTAAAGCAGTTGATAACAGCATACTGACCAACCTACAAAGCATTCTTCAAAGATGGAAGGAGTACTGCGAGAAGTTGTACAGTGACAATGCAGATGATGGAGATAACTACAGCACACCAGAGGAAGATGGGAGTGACAACTTCTCGGAAATCCTGGAGTCAGAGGTAGAAGAAGCAATCCAATGTCTACCAAAGAACAAGGCAGCAGGTGTAGATGACGTTCCTGCAGAGCTACTGAAGACTGGTAACCCAACAATAGCTAAGCTACTGTGTAAACTCTGCAACAAGATCGTCAGCACTGGACAGTGGCTATCTGACTGGGTGAAGTCTGTCTTCATCACTATCCCCAAGGTGCCTGGCACCATTGACTGTTCTGAACACCGCACTATAGCCCTAATATCCCATGTTAGTAAGGTCCTCCTCCGAATCCTCCTTTGGCGTATGGAGAGAGTGGCAGAGGAGGAGTTTGCTGAGGAGCAGATGGGTTTTAGGAAGAGAGTGGGTACAAGGGACCAGATCTTTAACCTAAGGATACTGATGGAAAAGGCAAGGGAAAGCAATGTGCAGCTCTTTATGGCCTTCATTGACTACAAGAAAGCCTTTGACTCAGTTAAACATCAAACCCTGTGGAAGGTGATGGAAACTATGGGAGTCTCAGGGCACTTGGTAAAGCTGCTACGCAATCTATATAGGGATCAGCAAGCTGCAGTGAGAGTAGAAGATGACCTAACAGAGTGGTTTGAAGTCAGGAAGGGGGTTGGGCAAGGCTGCTTGTTGTCGCCGATGTGTTTCTACTTCTACTCAGAGGCTGTAATGAGGGAATCTGTGGAGGAACAGCCCACGATTGGTGTCAATGTAAGTGGCAGGATCATCAACAACTTCCGCTTTGCCGATGACATAGCACTGATAGCTACTTCACTGGAAGGACTCCAGGAACTGCTGGACTCCACAGACAGCATCTCTAGTGAGTACCAATTGGAAATCAGCACCAATAAGACCAAAGTGATGGCTGTAACCAAGGATCCTACCCAAGTAACAGCCACCTGCAGAGGAGAACAATTACAACAGGTCTCTAGTTTTAAGTACCTGCGGTCCACAATGGAACAAACAGCCAGCTGTAGCCATGAGATCAGTATACGTCTAGGAACAGCTTGAGCAGCCCTCCGAAGTCTAGACGTAATTTGGAAGGACAGAGCCCTCAAGACAGCCACTAAACTGAAAGTGCTGAGGACTCTTGTCTGGCCTGTGGTAACCTACGGCTGTGAGGCATGGACTCTACATGACAGTGACATCCGCAGGATCCAGGCCCTGGAGATTAAATGCTACAGGAAGATACTGCGTATCAGCTGGACTGACCATCGCACAAATGACTCTGTGCTCGAAGAGCTGGGAGTGGGAAGAACATTATTTAACATCATTAAAAGGCAGAAACTCCAATATTTTGGTCATGTCACAAGAGCGGGTAACATCACCACTCACATATTACAAGGGACCATCAATGGTAAGAGGAGCTGTGGGAGACCACGAAGGAGGTGGAGTGACGACATCCGAGACTGGATGGGCACATCACTTGCAGAGTGTTCTCACAGAGCCAGAGACAGGAGGGAGTGGAAGAGGCTGATACTGGATGCCACCATAGTCTCCGACCCTCAGGCATGAAGATGGGACTAGGTAAAGGTAAAGATTGGTCTGCTTGAGGGTATTGTTTATTTTACTCCAGGTGGACGATGTAACATGATACCTGGAAGCAGTGGTGCTGTGTAACATTTTCACACATAATGTCATGATTTAGAGGCATGATTAGAGACATGCTTCCCAGAAGGGCACCAGTGGAAACTATGCAACTGATATGAAAAGGAGGAGAAAGAGAGATGGAAGGCAATTGTGAGATTGTTGCAGAATATGTATGAGGACAGTGTTACAGCAATGAGATGTGCAAGGGGAATGACAGAGGCATTTAAGGTGGATGTTGGATTGCACCAGGGCTCAGTCCTAAGCCCTGTTCTGTTTGCAATGATGATGGACAGGTTGACAGACGACATTAGGCAAGAGGTTCCATGGACAATGGTGTTTGCAGATGATATTGTGATCTGTAGTGAAAACAGTGAGCAAGTGGAAGAAAACTTAGAGACATGGAGATATGCACTAGAGAGGAAGGGAATGAAAGTCAGTAGGGGCAAGACAGAGTGCATGTGCATGAATGAGAGTGAGGACAGTGGAATGGTATAGCTACAAGGAATAGAGGTGGTCACAGCCGATGAGGTCAAATATGAGGTCAACTGTACAAAGTAACGAAGAGTGCAGAAGAGAAGTGAAGAGAAGAATGCAAGCAAGTTGGAATGGATGGAGGTGAGTGTCAGGAGTGATTTTTGACAGAAGGTTGCCAGCAATAGTGAAAGGGAATGGTTACAAGACAGTAATAAGACCAGCTATGTTGTATGGTTTGGAGAGAGTGACAATGACAAAAAAAGACAGGGGGATGAACTGGAGGTGGTAGAGTTGAAGATGTTGAGCTTTTCATTGGGAGTGACAAAGTTGGACAGGATTAGAAATGAGAATATTTGAGGGACAGCACATGTAGGATGGCTTGGAGCCAAAGTGAGAGTGCCAAGATTGAGATAGCTTGGACACATACAGAGGAAAGATCCAGGACATATTGGGAAAAGAATGTTGGAGATGGAAATGCCAGGTAAAAAGAAAAGAGGACGACCAAAGATGAGATTTATGGCTGTGGTGAAGGAGGACATGAGGACGGTTGGTGCTCCAGAAAAGGCCAGGGAGGACAGGAGGAGATGAGAGGACATTATCCACTGTGGCGACTCCTAATGGGAATAGCTGAAAGAAGAAGAGACATGAATCAACCATGTAGGTCTAGCCCATCGGCTTGGTCAAGTGATTTAAAAAAAAAACTTAAAAACTTAATTCGTAAGTTTGTGCACAAAGACAGACATAACTGGGATACATGCTTTGAGCCCATGTTATTCACAGTATGAGGGGTCCCACAAGCCTCCACAGGGTTTTCCCCATTGGAATTAATGTAGGGGTGCAAGCCTCATGCCGTTCTTGATATCATGTGGGAAAATTGGGAGGAGGGTCCTTCTTATAGGAAAAACGAAATTCAATATGTTCTCGACCTGCACACAAAACCCCACACATTCAGTCACTTAACCCAGGAGAATTTGCAGATGCAGGAACATCAGCCCCGGCTGTAAAACAGGGGTGTGCGCCTTGGAGAATTCACACCAGGGGATAAATTACTCGTGTTATTAACCACATCAGGCTCTAAATTGGTCACTAAGTGGCAAGAGCCCTTTGAGGTCACATGGCGAATTGAGGACATGTAAAATGAGGTGAAACGAACGGATGGAGGCAGGGCACAGCAGATGTACCACCTCGATGTGTTTGAACTCTGGAACAAGAGCATCCCCTTGGTGTTGAGTGACAGTAGTTCTGAAGAGGGAAGAGCTGGGGAAAGAGGTGAAAATGAATGTAGCTGCGAGATCCACCTTGGTCCACTGTGGAGACCACCTCTCTCCATCCCAACTCGGTCAGGCTGCCAAATTGCAAGTTTTCCGACATGTTCTCACCTCGTCCTGGTCACATCCACCTCATAGAAAACCAGATCAGGACACCACAAGGGTGGTCATGCATAGCTACCCATACCACTTACCTGAACACAACAAAACAGTTCATGATGAACTCAAGGACATGCTCAAAATGGAAATAATCAAGGAGTTACACAGCGACTGGAGCAGCCCGTTGGTCTTGGTCCCCAGGTTCAACGGGTTGGTCCGGTTCTGTGTGGAATATGGAAAGCTCAACACAATGTCTACATTCAACACGTACCCAATGCCTCGCATTGATGTGTTGCTCGATCAGTTTGGCATGATTTGTTTTCACGCAACACTGGATTTAACACAGGGATTTTGGCAGATCCCCTTGACTCCCTTAACCCATGAAAAAACTGCATTTTCCACCCAATTCGGTTTATACCAATTTGTCCCCCTTAAGGTCAGGTTATTCTGGGCACTGGCTACTTTGGGCGATATAGTGTAGAAAATTAAGAGGGGAAAAAAGAGTCTCCCCATAATCTTGAATGACAAAAAAAAACTTTAGCTCTGACTTGACACAAGTTGCACAAGATAGCTCCAAACTCAAGCAATCACTGCATATTTGAGATGAGTAGAGAAAAATGAGCTGGAGTGACAAAACATTAAGTACTTATTATTTGTGGCAGCAGGGGCATGATCGAGCATCAGTTATGGGTGGCGAGAAGTCACTCCTGCTTGTATTATTTCTTCAAATATGTCTTTGATTATTATGGAAACAAAGTTCCCTTTTTAATTCATCAGTTCAGCAGTTGTTTTCAAAATACTTCTTTTCATTTTTTTTCTCCAGACATTCTCTTTTATGATGGTCACAGGTAACATTTCGTTCTGACTACTCTTCTTTGCACATCATGTTTGTGAAAGCGACAGTGCAACATAAAATGGTGCAACACCACCCTTGTCAGCTGAAGCATCTTGCAAGTCCCTCGTGTCATATGGGGGTTTGCTTTGCTTTTTGGCCAATACATGGGCAGTTGGGCGGCACGGTGGTGTAGTGGTTAGCGCTGTCACCTCACAGTAAGAAGGTCCAGGTTCGAGCCCTGTGGCCGGCGAGGGCCTTTCTGTGCGGAGTTTGCATGTTCTCCCCGTGTCCGCATGGGTTTCCTCCGGGTGCTCCGGTTTCCCCCACAGTCCAAAGACATGCAGGTTAGGTTAACTGGTGACTCTAAATTGACCGTGGGTGTGAATGTGAGTGTGAATGGTTGTCTGTGTCTATGTGTCAGCCCTGTGATGACCTGGCAACTTGTCCAGGGTGTACCCTGCCTTTCGCCCGTAGTCAGCTGGGATAGGCTCCAGCTTGCCTGCGACCCTGTAGAACAGGATAAAGCGGCTAGAGATAATGAGATGAGATGAGACATGGGCAGTTGTATCTAAAAGTTTTCTTTGTCTTTCAGATCTACCATTGACTTCCACAGTTCCCCTTAACTGCCATTTCATATTGGCAATTTAATGGATGGAGATTGTGAACTGGAAGCAATTTGATGTCTTTTTATCAAGTTTCTCTGCATTGTAAATAAATTGCCTTCATTTTCAGGTACTTAGTTAATTGCTTAAAGCAACCCATGATTTTTGAGTGTTAGCACAAGGTTTGAAGAGTCACAGAAATTACATTCCTGACATACTCATCTGTCAATAAGAGATTGCTTAGTAATTGGAAGCATATTTGATAATGGCTTCTACAGCTTGAATATATGAGTTGAGTGTAATGCTGTGGGCAGCATTGCAGCTGCAGAGTCCCTGGTTTGATCCTGAGTGCAGGTTACTGTCTGTTTATTGTCAGTTTTGCATATTATCCGAGTGTCCATGTGGCTTTGCTTTGGGTTCTTCAGTTTCCTCTCACTGACCAAAAACATGAAGGTAGTCAAACTGGCTACACTAAATTACTCTCTAAGTGTGGATGAATAATGCTCTGCCATGGACTGGTGTACCAGACAGGGTGAATTAGGGATCCCACCTAAAAAGATATAATTTCAAGCTTGCATTTTGAATTATTCCTATTTATTTTATTGTTGTTGTCACCTCACAGCAAGAAGGTTCTGGGTTCAAGCCCAGTGTCCGATGGGGGGCCTTTCTGTGTGGATTTTGCATGTTCTCTACGTTCCTGCATAGGTTTCTTCCGGGTGCTCCAGTTTCCCCCACAGTCCAAAGACATGCAGGTTAGGCTAATTGGTGGCTCTTAATTGACCGTAGGTGTGAATGTGAGTGTGAATGGTTGTTTGTCTCTATGTGTCAGCCCTGTGATGACTTGGTGACTTGTCCTGGGTGTAGCCTCTCGCCCATAGTCAGCTGGGATAGGCTCCAGCTTGCCTGTGACCCTGTACAGGATAAGCAGCTACAGATAATGGATGGATGTTTAATTTTCAGGTGTCGACATATTTTTGGCCAAATAGTGTATTGTGGCAGCGGGGGCGTGGTCAAGCGCCGGTCTGTGACAGGAGGGCGGAGTCAGGGAAGGTAAGTGGCAGAATCACTTCACCTGAGAACAATTAACCTGTGTTTGTGTGTCTTCCCAGCAACCACACCCTATATAAGGAGAGAGAGAGCAGAGGAAGTGAGCTCTCTCCCGCACCAGACAACTTGTGTATGTGTGTGTCTGGGTGACTGGGAGTGTGTGTGTGTTTGACTGAAAAGTAACACAATAAATAGTTTTTGGAACTCAGTTCTGTCCTGCCATACTTCTGTGCTCCACCCACCTGCTCTGACCTTCTACATGTATGTATAGTATAAAATGTGCAACAATAATTTGTACATTTGTAACATCTGTAAAAATATAATGTGTTGAAGTAAGAAAATTGTTTTGATGTAACATATCACAATTCTGCCAGAACTTATTCACAGTCGCAAATTAAATTATATGTTCTGCCTGTGGTTTCTTGGTCTTAATTTTGGAGCAGATTGTTGTGCTTTCTCTGTAAGATCCCCAATGACAGGGAGCCAGTATTTTTGATCTATGGCATTAAAACAATTCAGAATTATAGAATATGAATGAAGTGAATGGAAATGCTCAAGGTTCATTCTAGCACACAGTTTACAAACAAAAAAATGGTACTTTCTGGGTTCTTACTGTTCTGATTTATTTCTTTGACTATTTATTTGATCTTTCATTGTACAACCCCGATTCCAAAAGAGTTGGGACAAAGTACAAATTGTAAATAAAAATGGAATGCAATAATTTACAAATCTCAAAAACTGATATTGTATTCACAATAGAACACAGACAACATATCAAATGTCGAAAGTGAGACATTTTGAAATTTCATACCAAATATTGGCTCATTTGAAATTTCATGACAGCAACACATCTCAAAAAAGTTGGGACAGGGGCAATAAGAGGCTGGAAAAGTTAAAGGTACAAAAAAGGACCAGCTGGAGGACCAAATTGCAACTCATCAGGTCAATTGGCAATAGGTCATTAACATGACTGGGTATAAAAAGAGCATCTTGGAGTGGCAGCGGCTCTCAGAAGTAAAGATGGGAAGAGGATCACCAATCCCCCTAATTCTGCGCCAACAAATAGTGGAGCAATATCAGAAAGGAGTTCAACAGTGTAAAATTGCAAAGAGTTTGAACATATCATCATCTACAGTGCATAATATCATCAAAAGATTCAGAGAATCTGGAAGAATCTCTGTGTGGAAGGGTCAAGGCCGGAAAACCATACTGGGTGCCCGTGATCTTCGGGCCCTTAGACGGCACTGCATCACATACAGGCATGCTTCTGTATTGGAAATCACAAAATGGGCTCAGGAATATTTCCAGAGAACATTATCTGTGAACACAATTCACCGTGCCATCCGCCGTTGCCAGCTAAAACTCTATAGTTCAAAGAAGAAGCCGTATCTAAACATGATCCAGAAGCGCAGACATCTTCTCTGGGCCAAGGCTCATTTAAAATGGACTGTGGCAAAGTGGAAAACTGTTCTGTGGTCAGACGAATCAAAATTTGAAGTTCTTTATGGAAAACAGAGATGCCGTGTTGTTCAGACTAAAGAGGAGAAGGATGACCCAAGTTGTTATCAGCACTCAGTTCAGAAGCCTGCATCTCTGATGGTATGGGGTTCCATTAGTGTGTGTGGCATGGGCAGCTTATACATCTGGAAAGACCCCATCAATGCTGAAAGGTATATCCAGGATCTAGAGCAACATATGCTCCCATCCAGACGATGTCTCTTTCAGGGAAGACCTTGCATTTTCCAACATGACAATGCCAAACCACATACTGCATCAATTACAGCATCATGGCTGCATAGAAGAAGGGTCCAGGTACTGAACTGGCCAGCCTGCAGTCCAGATCTTTCACCCATAGAAAACATTTGGCACATCATAAAACAGAAAATATGACAAAAAAGACCTAAGACAGTTGAGCAACTAGAATCCTACATTAGACAAGAATGGGTTAACATTCCTATCCCTAAACTTGAGCAACTTGTCTCCTCAGTCCCCAGACGTTTACAGACTGTTGTAAAGAGAAAAGGGGATGTCTCACAGTGGTAAACATGGCTGTGGCAGTGGGGGCGTGGTCAAGCACCGGTCTGTGACGGGGGGCGGAGTCAGGGAAGGTAAGTGGCAGAATCACTACACCTGAGAGCAATTAACCTTTTTTTTTGTGTCTTCCCAGTGACTGCGCCCTACTTAAAGAGGGAGAGCAGAGAGCAGAGGAGCTCATCCCCGAACCAGACGCCAGTCGTGTGTGGGTCTATTTGAAAGATTGTTAGACTGAAAAGTGTAGCAATAAACACTATTGTTGAACCTGATCTCTGTCCTGCCGTCCTCTATGCTCCACCCACCAACACTGAACCGCTACAGTGGTGCCGAAACCCGGGACGTGGAGCACCAACGCCGAACCGCCCCATGGAGTCTTCCCCGTTCGCCGACCTGGTCCACGCCCTCGCCACCGCCCAGCAAAGCCAGCACCAGGTGTTAGTCACGCTCCGTAAGGAGCAGGAGCAGCGCTTCGAGGCCCTGGGGTTGGCCCAGCAAGAGGACTGACAGGCGTTCCGGCACCTCCTCGCGTCGACGGGGACAACCGATGCTTCCACCGCGGGCCCGTCCTCCCTCACCCTGACAAAGATGGGCCCGCAGGATGACCCCAAGGCTTTCATCACTCTCTTTGAGCAAGTCGCGGAGACCTCGGGGTGGCCAATGGATCAGCACGCGGCGCGCCTCCTCCCCCTGCTAACGGGAGAGGCACAGCTGGCCACGCTACAGCTCCCCGCCGACCGCCGGCTGGCCTACGCAGACCTTCGCCGGGCCATCCTCCAGCGTGTGGGGCGCACCCCCGAACATCAGCCTCAGCACTTCCACGCTCTGCGCTTGGAGGAAGTCGGCTGGCCGTTCGCGTTTGGCCAGCAACTCCGGGTTGCCTGCTGGCGGTGGCTGAGGGCCAACAACCGCGACACCGAGGAGATCGTTGATCAGGTGGTGCTGGAGCAGTTCATCGCGCGCTTGCCAACAGGAACCACGGAGTGGGTCCAGTGCCTCCGCCCGGCGCCACTGGACCAGGCCATCGAGCTGGTGGAAGACCATTTGGCGGCTGTTCCGGCGGCAGGACAGCAGACCGCCTCTTTTCTTCTCTCCTCCTCTCTCTCTCTCTCTCCCTCCTCCTGTGTCCCGTCCTCGCCCCATTCCCCCATCGCGGAGGCGGGGGCCGGCACCACCCCAGCTGGCCCGCCGCACCCACAGTGCCCTCCCGTTTGTCCCTTCTGTGTCTGTCTCCCCCCCCCTCAGGTGAGTGAGCCCCAGAACACCGGTGCAGAGAGGAAGCCCGGGCCGGTTTGCTGGCGCTGCAGGGAACCGGGCCACCTCCAACAGCAGTGCACGTCAATGGAGGTGGGCGCGGTGGTTCGGATCCCCGACACGCCAGAAGCCGCCCTCAATCAGGCTGGAGCGTATCGCATACCGGTGAGTATCCAAGGGGATACATATCAGGCGTTGGTGGATTCTGGTTGTAATCAGACCTCAATTCACCAAAGCCTGGTGCAACACGAGGCATTGGGGGGTGCACAGGGGTGAAGGTGTTGTGTGTGCACGGGACGTTCACAGCTACCTTTTGGTGTCAGTCCACATTTTTTTCCGAGGGGAAAAATTTATAGTGAAGGCGGCGGTTAATCCTCGCCTTACCCACTCTTTAATTTTGGGGACTGATTGGCCAGGATTTTGGGGTTTAATGACATGCTTAGTAGAGAGTGGGTCCTGCCATTTAATGGGGGGGGGGGGTCCCGGTGTCGCTTTGGCGGGAGCAGCTGTCACAGATCCGTCTACGTCATCTCCGCGTCAGAGTGAGGAGCCGCCGGCCCCTGCTCTCTCTTTTGGGGAATCCCTCACAGATTTCCCATTAGAGCAGTCGCGAGATGAGACTCTGCGACATGCGTTTGACCAAGTGAGCGTAATCAATGGTCAAACGCTCCAGCCGAACGCCACCCTGTCCTTCCCCTACTTCGCGATTATGAAGGATAGGTTATACCGAGTGACACAGGACACTCAAACTAAAGAGCGAGTCACGCAGCTTTTAATTCCAAAGAGCCGCCGGGAATTGGTTTTCCAGGTGGCTCACTTTAATCCCATGGTTGGACACCTAGGGCAGGATAAGACACTAGCCCGAATAATGGCCCAATTCTATTGGCCGGGGATTCGCGGCGATGTCTGTAGGTGGTGTATGGCGTGCCGCGAATGCCAGTTAGTGAATCCAGCAGCCATTCCAAAAGCGCCTTTGCGCCCTCTTCCATTAATCGAGACCCCGTTTGAAAAAGTTGGGATGGATCTCGTCGGGCCATTAGATCGGTCAGCATGAGGGTACCACTTTATATTAGTTCTGGTGGACTATGCAACGCGATACCCGGAAGCAGTGCCTCTGCGCAATATTTCAGCACGCAGTATTGCGGAAGCGCTCTTCCGCGTTATCTCCCGAGTTGGAATCCCGAAAGAGATTCTGACTGATCAACGCACCACGTTTATGTCACGGACACTGTGCGAACTGTATGGGTTATTGGGGATTAAGCCGATCCGCACCAGCGTGTATCACCCACAAACGGACGGTTTAGTGGAATGGTTCAATCGCACCCTCAAGAATATAATTAAAAAATTTGTAAGTGAGGGCGCACGTAATTGGGATAAGTGGCTCGAGCCCTTGCTGTTTTCAGTGCAAAAGGTCCCCCAAGCCTCCACGGGGTTCTCCCCGTTCTAATTATTATATGGGCGTAAGCCGCGCAGCATTCTAGATGTGCTGCGGGAAAATTGGGAGGAGGGACCTTCACAAAGCAAAAATGAAATTCAATACGTTATGGACCTGCGCGCAAAACTCCACACCCTCACCCACCTAACCCAGGAGAATTTGTGGCAGGCCCAAGAACGGCAAGCCCGCCTGTACAACAAGGGTACGCGCCTTAGAGAGTTCACACTGGGAGATAAAGTACTCGTACTGTTGCCCACATCGAGCTCCAAATTGGTCACCAAGTGGCAAGGGCCCTTTGAGGTCACACGACGAGTCGGGGACATCGACTATGAGGTGAGGCGAACGGACAGGGGTGGGGCACTACAGATTTACCACCTCAATCTGCTTAAACTCTGGAATGAGGAGGTCCCCATGGCGTTGGTGTCGGTGGTTCCGGAGAAGGTGGAGCTGGGGCCGGAGGTTCAAAAGGAGCATTGGTGTCAGGTATCCCTCCGGTCCCCTGTGGAGACCACCTCTCCCCAACCCAACTCGCGGAGGTCGCCCAGTTGCAGACCGAGTTTTCAGATGTGTTCTTGCCCCTACCTGGCCACACTAACCTCATAGAGCACCACATAGAGACGCCCCCGGGGGTGGTAGTGCATAGCCGCCCTTACAGGCTACCCGAACACAAAAAAAAGGTGGTTCGGGAAGGGCATCATCGAGGAGTCCCACAGTGACTGGAGCAGCCCGGTGGTCTTGGTACCCAAGGTCGACGGGTCGGTCTGGTTCTGTGTGGACTATAGAAAAGTCAACGCGGTGGCTAAATTTGACGCGTACCCAATGCCTCGGATTGATGAGTTGCTCGATCGACTAGGCACGGCTCACTTTTATTCGACACTGGATTTGACAAAGGGATACTGGCAGATCCCCTTGACTCCTCTATCCCGAGAAAAAACGGCCTTTTCCACACTGTTCGGATTACACCAATTCGTCACACTTCCGTTTGGGCTGTTTGGGGTGCCCGCTACGTTTCAGCGGCTGATGGACAGGGTCCTCCGCCCCCTCGCCACTTATGCAGCCGCTTACCTAGATGACATCATTGTCTATAGTAATGACTGGCCCAAGACCAAAAAGGGGGTGAGACAGTTCCTGGGGCTGGCTCGCTATTACCGTAGGTTTATACCTAATTATTTGGACGTCACTAGCCCGCTGACTGATCTGACTAAAAAGGGGACACCAGATCCAGTCCAGTGGACGGAGCAATGCCAGCGGGCTTTCTCTGAGGTAAAGGCTGCACTGTGTGGGGGGCCACTTTTACACTCCCCTGACTTCTCTCTCCCCTTTATGTTGCAGACCGGTGCATTGGACAGAGGGCTGGGGGCTGTTTTGTCCCAGGAGGTGGAGGGGGAGGACCGCCCAGTCTTATACATCAGCAGGAAGCTGTCGGTGCGTGAGGGGCGCTACAGCACCATAGAGAAAGAGTGTTTGGCGATCAAGTGGGCGGTCTTCGCCCTCCGTTACTACCTGCTGGGGTGCCCTTTCACCCTCTGTTCGGACCACGTGCCCCTCCAGTGGCTCCACCGCATGAAGGATGCCAATGCGCGGATCACTCGTTGGTATCTGGCACTCCAACCCTTTAATTTCAAGGTGGTCCACAGGCCGGGGGCGCAGATGGTCGTGGCGGACTTCCTCTCCCGTCAAGGGAGGGGGGGGGGGGGGAGTCGGCTGCAGGCCGGACAGCCGCCCGGCCTGAGTCGGGCAGTGGGGGTATGTGGCAGCGGGGGCGTGGTCAAGCGCCGGTCTGTGACAGGGGGCGGAGTCAGGGAAGGTAAGTGACAGAATCACTACACCTGAGAGCAATTAACCTGTTTGTGTGTCTTCTCAGTGACCGCGCCCTACTTAAAGAGGGAGAGCAGAGAGCAGAGGAGCTCATCCCCGAACCAGACGCCAGTCGTGTGTGGGTCTATTTGAAAGATTGTTAGACTGAAAAGTGTAGCAATAAACGCTATTGTTGAACCTGATCTCTGTCCTGCCGTCCTCTGTGCTCCACCCACCAACACTGAACCACTACAATGGCCTTGTCCCAACTTTTTTGAGATGTGTTGTTGTCATGAAATTTAAAATCACCTAATTTTTCTCTTTAAATGATACATTTTCTCAGTTTAAACATCTGATATGTCATCTATGTTCTATTCTGAATAAAATATGGAATTTTGAAACTTCCCCATCATTGCATTCCATTTTTATTTACAATTTGTTCTTTGTCCCAACTTTTTTGGAATCGGGGTTGTATGAATGTTTATGTTTGAACAAGATAACCAAAAATCAGAGGTCTCCAATCTCATCCAAAAATAGTTTGTTTAGGTGTAGGTTTACTTCAACCAAATCTAACAAACACCAAAGAGTTGTTTCATTTGTGGCCCCGAATTGAAGGGAAAAATCTGCAGACACACTGGTCCTTTGCAGACATACTTGAAGGCCCCTGAAAAAATTAAAATGGCTGTTTTCACTTTGCTAAAGCCTGCACTTGAGAAATTGTAGTTTTCTTCTGAAACATTTTTACTATGAAGTTTCTGAATTCCTTTGTATTCAAGACACAAATTATGGGGTTTAACTCAGGTGGAATTGTGAATGATAGTGAAGTATTAATTATCCGAGCATTAGGATGGAGAGAGAATAGTGCAGCTGCAATGTATGTACTTGTTATAGGAAGGAAATATATTCCTACAACCAACAGATGAGAGATGCATGTTTTGAACGCTTTAAGACGGCCCTCCCATGTTGTAATTTGAATTAAGGCCAACAAAATGCCTAAGTATGATACAACTATTCCAGTCAAGGGTACATAGAGGTATACTGCAATACAAAAGTTTGCCATGAAGGAATTTATGCTATTGTCATTACAAGCAATTCTAAAAATTGGTCCATGGTCACAAAAAAAGCTTTTTACCTCATTGGTTTTACAGAATGAAAGTCGTGTAATCAAAACCACAGTTGTTCCAATTACAACAACATTAAATATCCATATTGCTGTTAAAATCACAAACATGAAGGAATTATTTACAATCGCATGGTATCTCAGAGGAAAGCAAATGGCAATAAAACGATCATATGCCATGACATCAAGAGTTAAACACTGTCCAGCAAAAAGAAAAAAGTAAAAAACATGTTCGCCAAACAAGCATCATAGGATATGTACTGTGACTGAAAAAGAAAAGTCTTCACAAGGTTTGGAATCAGTGCATTTGCTTCACCAAAGTCTGACAGAGCTAAATTAAAGATCCCCATGTATTTAGGAATATGCAGAGTTTGGTCAACTAATATAATGAAAAGGACAATTGAGTTCCCACACAGTGAGACAATATAGATAAAAATTAAAAAAATAAAGTAGTATTGACTGAAAGGTATTCCAGAAAATCCACTGATGAAAAAGTACTCTGGACGCACAAATGATGCATTTTGTAGTAAACTGGAGTTCAAATCACTCATGATGATATAGATTTCAATGCTGTTCATGTCCTTCCCAACTTGAAATGACAGACATAATGACATAAATTTAAAAAAAAATGCACACATATTCAGCATCATAGAAATTGTTTAAATTTAAATGATACAGTAATCTAAGGACTAACTGCATGAAAGGACCATTTACGCTTACCTCAGTTTGAAAAGTAAGCTGTTACAGTGAAAACTGGATAGACTATTGAAATAATTAAATTTACTCTTGCTCTTTTGTTTGCCCGACCTTATACCTTGTTGTACTATCAGTTCTACTAGTGTGCATGCATGATATAGAGAGATGTTGAACCATATTTTCTCACATGATATCTCAGTAAGTAATGTATAGCCTACCCAATTTGTATTGTCTGGTTTAATAGCCCCATTTCATTGTTTATTTTTGATAGTACTCTTTTGGGAACAAGGGGAAGGACAAAAACATAATGACACATGAAATGTTGGGGACTATCAGGAAAAAGAAAACACTCTAATAAATACAGTAACCATCTTGGAACAATTACAGTGGTGCTTGAAAGTTTGTGAACCCTTTAGAATTTTCTATAGTTCTGCATAAATATGACCTAAAACATCATCAGATTTTCACACAAGTCCTAAAAGTAGATAAAGAGAACCCAGTTAAAAAAATGAGACAAAAATATTATACTTGGTCATTTATTTGAGGAAAATGATCCAATATTACATATCTGTGAGTGGCAAAAGCATGTGAATGTCTAGGATTAGCAGTTAATTTGAAGGTGAAAATAGAGTCAGGTATTTTCAGTCAATGGGATGACAATCAGGTGTGAGTGCGCACCCTGTTTTGTTTAAAGAACATGGATCTATCAAGGTCTGATCTTCACAACACATGTTTGTGGAAGTGTATCATGGTACGAACAAAGGAGATTTCTGAGGACCTCAGAAAAAGCATTGTTGATGCTCATCAGGCTGGAAAAGGTTACAAAACCATCTCTAAAGAGTTTGGACTCCACCAATCCACAGTCAGACAGATTGTGTACAAATGGAGGAAATTCAAGACCATTGTCACCCTCCCCAGGAGCGGTCGACTAACAAAGATCACTCCAAGAGCAAGGCATGTACAACCCCGATTCCAAAAAAGTTGGGACAAAGTACAAATTGTAAATAAAAACAGAATGCAATGATGTGGAAGTTTCAAAATTCCATATTTTATTCAGAATAGAACATAGATGACATATCAAATGTTTAAACTGAGAAAATGTATCATTTACAGAGAAAAATCAGGTGATTTTAAATTTAATGACAACAACATATCTCAAAAAAGTTGGGACAAGGCCATGTTTACCACTGTGAGACATCCCCTTTTCTCTTTACAACAGTCTGTAAACGTCTGGGGACTGAGGAGACAAGTTGCTCAAATTTAGGGATAGGAATGTTAACCCATTCTTGTCTAATGTAGGATTCTAGTTGCTCAACTGTCTTAGGTCTTTTTTGTCGTATCTTCCATTTTATGATGCGCCAAATGTTTTCTATGGGTGAAAGATCTGGACTGCAGGCTGGCCAGTTCAGTACCCGGACCCTTCTTCTACGCAGCCATGATGCTGTAATTGATGCAGTATGTGCTTTGGCATTGTCATGTTGGAAAATGCAAGGTCTTCCCCGAAAGAGACGTCGTCTGGATGGGAGCATATGTTGCTCTAGAACCTGGATATACCTTTCAGCATTGATGGGGTCTTTCCAGATGTGTAAGCTGCCCATGCCACACCCACTAAAGCAACCCCATACCATCAGAGATGCAGACTTCTGAACTGAGTGCTGATAACAACTTGGGTCGTCCTTCTCCTCTTTAGTCCGAATGACACGGCGTCCCTGATTTCCATAAAGAACTTCAAATTTTGATTCGTCTGACCACAGAACAGTTTTCCACTTTGCCACAGTCCATTTTAAATGAGCCTTGGCCCAGAGAAGACGTCTGCGCTTCTGGATCATGTTTAGATACGGCTTCTTCTTTGAACTATAGAGTTTTAGCTGGCAACGGCGGATGGCACGGTGAATTGTGTTCACAGATAATGTGTTCTGGAAATATTCCTGAGCCCATTTTGTGATTTCCAATACAGAAGCATGCCTGTATGTGATGCAGTGCCGTCTAAGGGCCCAAAGATCATGGGCACCCAGTATGGTTTTCTGGCCTTGACCCTTAACGCACAGAGATTCTTCCAGATTCTCTGAATCTTTTGATGATATTATGCACTGTAGATGATGATATGTTCAAACTCTTTGCAATTTTACACTGTGGAACTCCATTCGATATTGCTCCACTATTTGTCGGCACAGAATTAGGGGGATTGGCGATCCTCTTCCCATCTTTACTTCTGAGTGCCGCTGCCACTCCAAGATGCTCTTTTTATACCCAGTCATGTTAATGACCTATTGCCAATTGGCCTAATGAGTTGCAATTTGGTCCTCCAGCTGTTCCTTTTTTGTACCTTTAACTTTTCCAGCCTCTTATTGCCCCTGTCCCAACTTTTTTGAGATGTGTTGCTGTCATGAAATTTCAAAGGAGCCAATATTTGGCATGAAATTTCAAAATGTCTCACTTTCAACATTTGGTATGTTGTCTATGTTCTATTGTGAATACAATATCGGTTTTTGAGAATTGTAAATTATTGCATTCCGTTTTTATTTACAATTTGTACTTTGTCCCAACTTTTTTGGAATCGGGGTTGTAATAGTCGGCGAGGTCACAAAGGACCCCAGGGTAACTTCTAAGGAACTGAAGACCTCTCTTACATTGGCTAATGTTAATGTTCATGAGTCCACCATCAGGAGAACACTGAACAACAAAGGGTGTGTATGGCAGAGTTGCAAGGAGAAAGCCACTGCTCTCCAAAAAGAGCATTGCTGCTCATCTGCAGTTTGCTAAAGATCACGTGGAAAAGCCAGAAGGCTATTGGAAAAATGTTTTGTGGATGGATGAGACCAAAATAGAACTTTTTGGTTTAATGAGAAACGTTATGTTTGGAGAAAGGAAAAGACTGCATTCCAGCATAAGAACCTTATCCCATCTATGTCAATGATAAGTAATCCGCTCACAGTATTGTTTTCAATGTCATTAGTGAATATGTTATCGATTAATGTGGAACTGTATGATGTGATTCTGCTAGGTTTGGTGATTTTTGGATAAAGACTCATACTATACATTGTATTAATGAATTCGTCAGTCATTTTATGCTTCTTAGGATTTAAAAGGTCAATATTAAGATCACCACAGATGAAAATAACTTTCTGATTCATCCTCAAAAAGGATGCCTCGATCCAGTCCTTGAATAAGTCCATCCTAGAACCTGGTATTCTATATATACACAGCTGATTATTACATTTTTGTTTTTTTCTGTACAGATTTCAATAGTTATACATTCTAACAGATTGTCAATTGCAGTTGAAATATTTTCCAATATCCTATAATTTAAATTTTTGTCCACATATACAGCCACACCTCCTCTGCCTATGCTCTTCCTGTTTACATAGTTGAATTCATATCTATCCATCTCAAAATCCATCCCCTTATCAGCATTGATCCAAATTTCTGATCTTGCAATAATTTTGAACGGTTTTGTAAACTGACTTAAGTAGTCCTTAATGTTATTAAAGTTTGCATAAATGCTTCTGCTGTTGAAATGGATTATGGATAATTTGTTGTCAGTTCTAACAGTCTGATTGTATTGTTTGTTTGTATAATGATAGCAGTTGTCATTAATATTGAAAAAGAAGTTGTTGTCCAGATCTATATCATTTTCTATATCCAGTAAATTATAATTGGAATATTGAAAGGTTTTTAGCTCCATATTGTTATGATCAGGAATCCTTTGAGATGTGCCATCATTAACTCCAGAAACAGGTGAATGAGTTATTTCCAATGATGTCATGGTTGTGTGCTGTGAAATGTGCATTGATTGTATGAATGTTTGTGTTTAAAGAAGACAACCAAGAAATCTGAGTTCTCCAATCTCATGTGAAAATGGTTTGTATGGGTGTAGGTTTATTCCAACCAAATCTAACAAACACCTATGAGTTGTTTCATTTGTGGCCCCTCATTTAATGGAATGATCTGCAGACAAACTGGCCCCTTGCAGACATGCTTGAAGACCCCTGAAAGAATGAAAATGGCTGTTCTCACTTTGACAAAGCCTGCACCTGAGAAATTGTAGTTTTCTTTTTAATAATTTTCACTATGAAGTTTCTGAATTCCTTTGTGCTCAAGGCATAAATAATGGGATTTAACATAGGTGGAATTGTTAATGATAGTGAAGTATTAATTATCCGAGCATTAGGATGGAGAGATGATAGTGCAGCTGCAATGTATGTACTTGTTATAGGAAGAAAATATATTCCTACAACCAATAGATGAGAGATACATGTTTTGAATGCTTTAAGACGACCCTCCCATGTTGTAATTTGAATTAGGGCCAACAGAATGCCTAAGTAAGATACAACTATTCCAGTCAAGGGTACATAGAGGTATATTACAATACCAATGTTTGCCATGATCTGATTTAAGCGATTGTCATTACATGCAATTTTAAAAATTGGTCCATGGTCACAAAAAAAGCTTTTTACCTCATTGGTTTTACAGAATGAAAGTCGTGTAATCAAAACCACCATGGTGCCTACTATCATAATATTAAATGGCCATATTGCTGT
The DNA here is from genome assembly GCF_027579695.1 of Neoarius graeffei. Lineage (NCBI taxonomy): Eukaryota > Metazoa > Chordata > Actinopteri > Siluriformes > Ariidae > Neoarius > Neoarius graeffei. The sequence continues at coordinate 49,516,186 of NC_083585.1, forward strand.
TAAAGTTACAAACATGAAGGAGTGATTTACAATCGCATGGTATCTCAGAGGAAAGCAAATAGCAATAAAACGATCATATGCCATGACAACAAGAGTCAAAGACTGTCCACCAGAAAAGAAAAAAGTAAAAAACATGTTCGCCAAGCAAGCATCATAGGATATGTACTGTGACTGAAAAAGAAAAGTCTTCACAAGGTTAGGAATCAGTGCATTTGCTTCACCAAAGTCTGACAGAGCTAAATTAAAGATCCCCATGTATTTAGGAATATGCAGAGTTCGGTCAACTAATATCATGAAAAGGACGAGTGAGTTCCCACACAGTGAGACAATATAGACAAAGATTAAAAAAATAAAGTAGTATTGACTGAAAGGTATTCCAGAAAATCCACTGATGAAAAAGTACTCTGGACGCACAAATGATGCATTTTGTAGTAAACTGGAGTTCAAATCACTCATGATGATGTAGATTTCAATGTTGTTCACGTCCTTCCCAACTTGAAATGACAGACATAATGACATAAATTTAAAAAAAAAATGCACACATATTCAGCATTATAGAAATTGCTTAAATTTAAATGATACAGTAATTTAAGGACTAACAGCATGAAAGGACCATTTATGCTTACCTCAGTTTTAAAAGTGAAGATGTTACAGTGAAAACTGGATGTAGATTATTGAAATAATTAAATTTACTCTTGCTCTTTTGTTTGCCCGACCTTATACCTTGTTGTCCTATTGGGTCTACTTGTGTGCATGCATGATATGGAGAGATGTCGAATCATACTTTCTCATGTGATGGATCAGAAAGTAATGTATAGCCTACCTGCTTGTACTGTCTGGTTTTATAGCCCCATTTCATTGTTTACAAGGGAAAGGACAAATACATAAGGACTCGTGAAATGTTGGGAGCATCAGGAAAAGGAAAACACTCTAATAAATAAAGAAATCATCTGGGAACAATTATATAATATGCTCACAAGATTTGTCTGAGATATACTTGTTTTCATTTTTGAAAACATGAATAGTGGCTCCACTAGCCAATTGTTGTGAAATTTTATTGTAGTGGCAATTCAGAGCTTCACAAAACATATGCTTTTTTTGTGATCAGTGTTTTTGGATATTCATTATTTTTTAGCCAACTTGATTGGTTAATTAAGATCCATTCCCAAAAGAATTAAGAAGGATTAAGCCTGCATGTGGATGCCATGTTCTTCATGAATGTTAATTAAATAATTATAAGTGTTTCTGGAGATGTTGATGTTGAGGCCCGATAGCAGTTTTTTGAAGATGGGCAGTGGGTGGGGAGTGGTACAAGGACACCCACAATAAACATTATATGATGAGAAAAAATCCAAAGTGCTCAGGAATTGATGAAAAAAGAAAGAAAAAATAAAAATTAAAAAATTGAAGGTACACTTTTGTATAGGGAATGCAAAAACCTTTGAAGAAAGAAGGTATCCAAGGCACGCTTTGTATCCAACTATATAAAAAGCCTTTATTTTACATGGCTATTTCATACAGAAAACATGAGCTGTATATATACATATACACACGTACATTGCTGCTCAGCTCATGTTTTCTGTATGAAATAGCCATGTAAAATAAAGGCTTTTTATATAGTTGGATATAAAGAGTGCCTTGGATTCCTTCTTTTTTCAAAAATAAACATTATATTTTTGAGTCTTGTGAATCCATTCATGTGTTAAATTGTTTGTTCAGTGTTGCAATCGATTAGGGTGGGTGGAGCACAGAAGCACAGCAGGACAGAACTGAGTTGTCAAACTCTTTATTATAGCTTTTCAGCTTTAAACAATACACACACACACACACAAGCCTCCTGGCTGGAGAGAGTCTCCCTCCTCTGCTCTCTCTCTCCTTTTTTATAGGGCGTGGTCACTGGGGAAGACACACAAACACAGGTTAACTAACATCAGGTGTAGTGATTCTGCCATGTACCTTCCCTGACTCCGCCCTCCGTTCACAGACCAATGCTTGACCACGCCCCCGCTGCCACATACCCCCACTGCCCAACTCAGGCCGGGGAGCCGTCCGGCCTGCAGCCAACTCCCCCCCGCCCCCCTTGACGGGAGAGGAAATCCGCCACGACCATCTGTGCTGCCGGTCTGTGGATCACCTTTAACTTAAACGGCTGGCATGCCAGATACCAACGGGTGATATGCGCATTGGCATCCTTCATGTGGTGGAGCCACTGGAGGGGCGCATGGTCCGAACAGAGGGTGAAAGGGTGTCCCAGTAGGTAGTAGTGGAGGGCAAGGACTGCCCACTTGATGGCCAGGCAATCCTTCTCTATAGTGCTGTAGCAGCCTTCACACACCGACAGCTTCCTGCTGATGTACAGCACTGGGTGGTCCTCCCCCTCCACCTGCTGGGACAGAACGGCCCCCAGCCCCCTGTCCGATGCATCCATCTGCAAAACAAAGGAGAGAGTGAAGTCCGGGGAGTGTAATAGTGGCCCCTCATACAGTGCAGCCTTTACCTCAGAGAAAGCCCGCTGGCATTGCTCTGTCCACTGGACCGGATCTGGTGCCCCCTTTTTAGTGAGATCAGTCAGTGAGCTGGTGACGTCCAAATAATTAGGTATAAACCTACGATAGTAGCCAGCCAGCCCCAGGAACTGTCTCACCCCCTTTTTGGTCTTGGGCCTTGGGCAGGCCGCAATCACTGCTGTCTTATTAATTTGGGGACGCACCTGCCCATTGCCCAAGTGGAAGCCCAGATACCGTACTTCCACCCACCCAATTGCACACTTCTTTGGGTTGGCTGTGAGACCTGCTCGCCTCAGCGACCTAAGGACGGCCCTCAGGTGTTGTAAATGCCGCGGCCAGTCATTACTATACATAATAATGTTGTCGAGGTATGTGGCCGCGTAGGTGGCATGGGGGCGGAGGACCCTTTCCATAAGCCGCTGGAACGTAGCGGGCACCCCAAACAGCCCAAAAGGAAGTGTGACAAACTGGTATAAGCCAAACGGTGTGGAAAAGGCCATTTTCTCTCGGGATAATGGAGTCAAGGGGATCTGCCAATATCCCTTTGTCAAATCCAGTGTTGAATAAAAACGAGCCGTGCCTAGTCAATCAAGCAACTCGTCAATATGAGGCATTGGGTACACATCGAATTTAGAGACTGCATTGACTTTTCTGTAGTCCGCACAGAACCAGACCAACCCGTCGGCCTTGAGAACCAAGACCACCGGGCTGCTCCAGTCACTGTGGGACTCCTCGACGATGCCCATGTCGAGCATGACCTCGAGTTCTTCCCGAACCACTTTTTTTGTGTTCGGGCAGTCTGTAAGCGGGGCTGCGCACTACCACCCCTGGGGGCATCTCAATTTGGTGTTCTATGAGGTGGGTGCGGCTGGCAAGGGGTGAGAGTACATCAGAAAATTCTGCCTGCAACTGAGCAACATCCGTGAGTTGGGTCGGAGAGAGGTGGTCTCCACAGGGGACCGGAGCGGTGGTCGATGTCAATTTTACTTTTTGAACCTCCGGCCCCAGCTCCGCCTTCTCTGGAACCACCGACACTAACGTCACGGGGACCTCCTCGTTCCAAAGTTTTAAGAGATTGAGGTGGTAAATCTGTAACGCCCCACCCCTGTCTGTTCGTCGCACCTCATAGTCGACGTCCCCGACTCGACGTGTGCCCTCAAAGGGTCCTTGCCACTTGGCGATCAATTTGGAGCTCGACATGTGCAACAGCACGAGCACTTTATCTCCCGGTGCGAACTCCCTAAGGCGCATGCCCCTGTCATACAGGCAGATTTGCCATTCTTGAGCCTGCCGCAAATTCTCCTGGGTTAGGTTCGTGAGTGTGTAGAGTTTTGCGTGCAGATCAATAACGTACTGAATTTCATTTTTGCTCGGTGAAGGTCCCTCCTCCCAATTTTCCCACAGTACATGTAGGATGCCACACGGCTTATGCCCATATAATAATTCAAACAGGGAGAACCTCATGGAGGCTTGTGGGACCTCTCACACTGTGAAAAGCAGGGGCTCGAGCCATTTATCCCAGTTACGTGCGTCCTCGCTTACAAATTTTTTTAATTATGTTTTTGAGGGGGCGATTAAACCGTTCGACTAAGCCGTCTGTTTGTGGGTGATAAACGCTGGTGCAGATCGGCTTGATTCCCAGTAACCCATACAGTTCGCGCAGTGTGCGTGACATAAGCGTAGTGCCTTGATCAGTCAGAATCTCTTTGGGGATTCTGACTCGGGAGATGACGCGGAAGAGCACTTCCGCAATACTACGTGCGGAGATATTGCGAAGTAGCACTGCTTCTGGATATCGCATTGCATAGTCCACCAGAACTAAAATAAAGCGATACCTTCGTGTTGACCGATCTAATGGCCGGACGAGATCCATCCCAATTCTTTTGAATGGGGCTTGATTAATGGTAGAGGGCACAAAGGCGCTTTTGGAATGGCCACTGGATTTACTAACTGGCATTCGCGGCAGGCCGTACACCACCTACAGACATCGCCGCGAATCCCTGGCCAATAGAACCGGGCCATTATTCGGGCTAGTGTCTTATCCTGCCCTAAGTGTCCAGCCATGGGATTAAAGTGAGCCGCCTGGAATACCAATTCCCGGCAGCTCTTTGGGATCAAAAGTTGTGTTATCGGCTCCTTAGTCTGAGTGTCCTGCATCACTCAGTATAATCTATCCCTCATAATGGAGAAATAGGGGAAGGACAGGGCGGCATTTGGCTGGAGCGTTTGACCATCGATTACTCTCACTTGGTCAAACACATGCCGCAGAGACTTGTCTCGCGACTGCTCTAATGGAAAATCCGCAAGGGATTCCCCGAGAGAGGGAGGAGGAGCCGGTGGCTCCTCGCTCTGACGCGGTGATGACATAGACGGCTCTGTGACAGCTGCTCCCGCCAATGCCACACCAGGAACTCCCCCCGCTAAACTACGGCAGGACCCACTCTTCACTAAATGAGTCATTAGCTCCCGAAATCCCGGCCAATCAGTCCTCAAAATTATTGAGTGGGTAAGGCGAGGATTAACCACCGCCGTTACTCTAAATTTCTCCCCTCGAAATAGAATCTGGACTGACACTAAAGGGTAGTTGTGAACATCCCTGTGCACACACAACAGCTTCACTAATTGTGCTCTCCCCAATGCCTCGTCTTGCACCAGGCTTTGGTGGATTGAGGTCTGATTACAGCCGGAGTCCACCAAAGCCTGATACATATCCCCTTGGATACTCACCGGTATGCGATACACTCCGGCCCGATCGAGGGCGGTCCCTGGCGCATCGGGGATCTGGACCACCGCGCCCACCTCCATTGTCGAGCACTGATGCTGGAGGTGCCCCGGCTCCCCTCAGCGCCAGCAAACCGGCCCAGGCTCTCTCTCTGCACCGGTGTTTCGGAGCTCACTCACCTGAGGGGGGGGGGAGACACAGACATGGAAGCAAGAAATGGTAGGGCACCGTGGGTGCAGCGGGCCGGCTGGGGTGGAGCCGGCTCCCACCTCCGGGGTGGGGGAATGGGGTGAGGACGAGAAACAGAAGGGGGGAAAGAGAGAGAAGAGAGGGGAGAAGAGGAGACACACTGTCCTGCCATTGGAACAGCCGCCATATGGTCCTCCGCCAGCTCGATGGCCTGATCCAGTGACGCCGGGCGATGGCACTGGACCCACTCTGCTGCTCCTTCTGGAAGTCGGGCGATGAACTGTTCCAGCACCACCAGGTCGAGGATTCCCTCGGCGTCGCAGTTGTCGGCCCTCAGCCACCGCCGGCAGGCGTCCCAGAGTTCCTGGCCAAACACGAATGGCCGGCCGACCTCCTTCAGGCGCAGCGTGCGGAAGCGCTGCCGTTGCTGCTCCGGGGTGCACCCAACGTGTTGGAGGACGGCCCTGCGGAGGTCCGTGTAGGCCAGCCATCGGTCGGCGGGGAGCTGTAGTGCGGCCAGCTGCGCCTCGCCCGTTAGCAGGGGAAGGAGGCGTGCTGCACGCTGTTCCACCGGCCAACCCCACGCCTCTGCTGCCTGCTCAAACAGAGCTAGGAAGGCTTCGGGGTCATCGTGCGGACCCATCTTCATTGGGGTGAGGTGGGGAGGGTCCGTGGCGGTGGTGATGGTGAACCCCGCCGATGCAAGCAGGTGCCGAAACGCCTGGCGGTCTTCCTGCTGCGCCAGCACCAGGGCTTCAAACCGTTCTTCCTGCTCCTTCCGGAGGGTGACCAGCACCTGGTGCTGGCTCTGTTGGGCCATGGTGAGGGCATGGACCAGGTCCTTGAAGGGGGAGGACTCCATGAGGCTGTTCTCTTCTGTAGTCCGCATCCCGGGTTTCGGCACCACTGTTGCAATCGTTTAGGGTGGGTGGAGCACAGAAGCACGGCAGGCCAGAACTGAGTTTTCAAACTCTTTATTATAGCTTTTCAGCTTTAAACTATACACACACACAAGCCTCCTGGCTGGAGAGAGTCTCCCTCCTCTGCTCTCTCTCTCCTTTTTTATAGGGCGTTGTCACTGGGGAATACACACAAACAAAGGTTAACTAACATCAGGTGTAGTGATTCTGCCACTTACCTTCCCTGACTCCGCCCTCCGTTCACAGACCGACGCTTGACCATGCCCCCGCTGCCACATTCAGTTTTGCCCAACAATTCATTTAGTTGTGTGGTTTCCCCAACCAGGCAATAATATTAATGTGATTAATAATCTGCTTGTGTGTCTGTGTTTGGAAGTGTATTTTTTCATATTGTTACATGCACTGAAGCACTAAAAATTGCTAATTATGAATGTAACCACTTAACTGTCAGGACATAAAAAAGTAGGTAATTTCATATATGTGTATGCACCTGTTTGTGATTAAAGTTGTTCTCCTTTTGAATTTTATAATGTTTTATTTTACATAAGTCACATTAAACATTAAAATCAGGGTGAATATATATATATATATATATCATCTCATTATCTCTAGCCGCTTTATCCTGTTCTACAGGGTCGCAGGCAAGCTGGAGCCTATCCCAGCTGACTACGGGCAAAAGGTGGGGTACACCCTGGACAAGTCGCCAGGTCATCACAGGGCTAATACATAGACACAGACAACCATTCACACTCACATCTACGGTCAATTTAGAGTCACCAGTTAACCTAACCTGCATGTCTTTGGACTGTGGGAGAAACCAGAGCACCCGGAGGAAACCCACGCAGACACAGGGAGAACATACAAACTCCGCACAGAAAGGCCCTTGCCGACCATGGGGCTCGAACCTGGACCTTCTTGTTGTGAGGCGACAGCGCTAACCACTACACCACCATGCCGCCATATATATGTATGTGTGTGTGAGTATGTGTGTGTTCTTGTTTTTTTACTTCTCCAGTGCTTTCTACACCATAAAGCCAGTGTTTCTTGGTGAGAAGCTGATGGCAATGAATGTGGAGGCCCCTCTTGTGTCCTGGGTTGTCAATTACCTGACAGGTAGGCCACAGTATGTACACTTACAACACTGTGTGTCGGATAAGGTGATCAGCAATACTGGGGCACCAGAGGGGACAGTTCTCTCTCACTTCCTGTTCACCCTCTACACCACAGACTTCAACTATCAGATAGAATCCTGCCATCTTCAGAACTACTTTGATGACTATGCAATAGTTGGACGTATCAGTAAGGATGATGAGGCTGAGTATCAGACAGTGGTGGAAAACTATGTTACATGGTATGAGCAGAACCATCTGCAGATCAATGACAAAGACTAAAGAACTGGTCATGGACATGAGAAGGAACAAGGTACTGGTGACCCCCGTTTCCATCCATGAAGTCAGTGTGAACATTGTTGAGGACTACAAGCAAACTGGGGGTACGGTACATATTGACAATAGACTGGACTGGACTAAGAATACAGAGGCCATATACAAGAAGGGCCAAAGCCGCCTCTACTTTCTGAGAAGGCTGAGGTCCTTCCTGCAGGATTATGCTGAGGCTGTTTTATGAGTCTGTGGTGGCCAGTGCTCTCCTGTATGCTGTGGTGTGCTGGGGTAGGAGACTGAGGGCAGCAGATGCCAACTGACTCAATAAACTGATCTGCAAGGCCAGTGACAATGTAGGAATGGAGCTGGACTCTCTGGAGACAGTGTCTGAGATGAGGATGCTGGCGAAACTTCATGTCATCCTGGACAGTGTGTTCCACCCTCTCCATAACATGTTGGCTATAGCTCCCCTCCAGTTGAAAACATGAGCACAAGGTGTTCTTGGAGTTACGGGCTTTTATTGCACATCCATGCTTTCAATGTGCCGTCAAAACGCCATGAGAACTAGATAAAATAAAATACAAAAACATAAATGACTCTACAGCCTTCCAGAATATTCTCATAGAGAATAATGATAAAAATAAACATCTCACAAAGGAAATATAACTTAAATATACAGATAACGAAACATGAGTTATTCTGTTATCAAGTAAACAGCATTAACGTTTGTGATTAGAATAAGTTCACATAAAAATTATCATAATTTAACACAAATAACGGCATAGCTCATTGGCTGCGTTAACTCATCTCATCTCATTATCTCTAGCCGCTTTATCCTTCTACAGGGTCGCAGGCAAGCTGGAGCCTATCCCAGCTGACTACGGGCGAAAGGCGGGGTACACCCTGGACAAGTCGCCAGGTCATCACAGGGCTGACACATAGACACAGACAACCATTCACACTCACACCTACAGTCAATTTAGAGTCACCAGTTAACCTAACCTGCATGTCTTTGGACTGTGGGGGAAACCGGAGCACCCGGAGGAAACCCACGTGGACACGGGGAGAACATGCAAACTCTACACAGAAAGGCCCTTGCCGGCCCCGGGGCTCGAACCCAGGACCTTCTTGCTGTGAGGCGACAGCGCTAACCACTACACCACCGTGCCGCCCCCTGCGTTAACTCAAGGGGAGTAAAAGGAATCTTCAGGCTTGACAAGTCTTCACAATCCAACTCTTCATAAACTTAATACAGGTCACCTTATGTTATAGGTATGCTCCGACGAGCATGCATGCATAGGGTGCAGCAACAAACAAAACCCCCCTTCCTCACAGTGACAAAGAACATTAGTTCTGCTATATTTATACCTTAAATATATTCACTAGGCTTTATGTTCCCAATTATTTATTAACTAAATTATGAATGTATTTATTCGTCAGTAATGTTAATCATTCTTTTAATTGTCTCAAAATATTAAATGAACTTAAATTGCATAACTGACTCTGATGGCAGCTACACTCCCACCAAATCACTGGTGACTTCCATAATGAACTTAAAAAAGGGTAGAATTTAACTCAAATATTTAAGACCTAGTGTAAAGATAGCTAGAGACAGCATGACTGCATTACTCGGCTTCAAGCAGGGTCACTGTCTTGTGGATTGGCCTGTCTAGGTAGGCTGACTTGGTGAGTTGCTTTCCTTGGTCATCTAGTGCTGGGTCACTGATCAGCAATTTCAGCTTCCTCACACATCTTGACTAGGGTACACCTCCGTGACCTTAGCCAGCTTCCACTCATTTTGTGGTGCAGTGTCATCTTGTACAATCACTATATCATTGACCTTTGCATTTTGCTGTGTCTTGTGCCCTTTTTGCCTCTGTTGCAGGTTCAGCAGGTACTCCTTTTTCCACCAAGACCAGAATTCATTGGCTAAATATTGGATTCGCCACCATCTTTGCGAAGATAGAGATCTTCCTTCACAAATTCTCCAGGTGGTGGCAAGATTATGGATGACTTCATTGTTAGGATGTGATTTGGCATAAGAGGCTGTGGTCCAGTTAGATCATTGAGTAAATGTGCTGTCAAAGGTCTGCTGTTTATGATTGCCATGACTTCATAAAGGTAAGTTCGCAAAGAGGATCCATCAAGTCTTCGAGATGACTGGTCCAGGATGGATGTCAATACACTTCTTATTGTTCGGATTTGCCTTTCCCAGGCTCCGCCCATATGGCTGGCAGATGGAGGGTTCATATCAAACTCACAGCCTAGTTGCTTTAGGCATTCTTGGTTCATCTCCTTTACAGCTTCCACAAACTCACCTCTTGCACCAATAAAGTCAGATTGAAGTTGGCGAACATTTCCTCACAGGGCAATGAAGCCACGAAGGGCATTGAGAAAAGCATCAGTCATCATGTCCTCTAGCAGTTCTATGTGCACAGCACGAGAGCACAGGCAGGTAAATAGCAGACCATAGTGCTTCAGCTCCCTTCTTCCCTCCTTGACATAGAATGGGCCGAAACAGTCCATCCCACAATACATAAAGGGAGTTGTTGTTTCCATGCGTTCATGTGGTAAGTCTGCCATTTTTTATTCTTCAGTGCATCTTCTGAGCTTCCTACACTTGACACACTTGTAGATGTAGGATGACACAGCATGACTACATCCCAGTATCCAGATGCCATTTAATCTTAGCTTATTCACCATCATACCACGTCCTTGGTGTTGCACTTGCTGATGATAGTGCTGGATCAGTAACTTTGATACGTGGCTAGTCCAAGACAAGACTGCTGGGTGTTTGACATGCGGGTGTAAGGCAGCATGCTTCAGCCGGCCTCCCACCCTGAGGATGCCTTGCTGGTCCAAGAAAGGATTCAATCTGCACAGCCTGCTGGCTTTATCCTTCATTGTTATCTCTCTCTTGTGCTGAGGACTCTGGATCTCCTCAGAGAAGGCTTCCCTTTGGACAATACCTATATATGGCAGTGGGGGCGTGGTCAAGCGTCGGTCTGTGAACGGAGGACGGAGTCAGGGAAGGTAAGTGGCAGAATCACTGCACCTGAGGTTAGTTAACCTGTGTTTGTGTGTCTTCCCCAGTGACCGCGCCCTATAAAAGGAGAGAGAGAGCAGAGGAAGGGAGCGCTCTCCCCAACCAGAAGACTTGTGTGTGTGCATGCATGTGTGCCTGGGAGAGTGTGAAAAGCTGAAAAGCTACAAATAAAAAGAGTTTTTGGAACTCAGTTCTAGCCTGCCGTGCTTCTGTGCTCCACCCACCCTCTCTGATTCCTACAGTGGTGCTGAAACCTGGGACGGAGCACAGAGGAGAACAGCCCCATGGAGTCCTCCCCCTTCAAGGACCTGATCCATGCCCTCGCCACGGCCCAACAGAGCCAGCACCAGGCACTGGTCGCCCTCCGGAAGGAGCAGGAGCAAAGGTTCGAGGCCCTGGTGCTGGCGCAGCAGGAAGATCGCCAGGCATACCGGCACCTACTCGCATTGGCAGGGTCCACCACCTCCACCTCTGCGGGCACTCCCCACCTCACCCTAATGAAGATGGGCCCACACGACAACCCCGAGGCCTTCCTCGTGCTCTTTGAGCAGGCAGCAGAGGCCTGGGGCTGGCCGGTGGAACAGCGCGCTGTGTGCCTCCTCGCCCTGCTAACGGGTGAGGCGCAGCTGGCCACGCTACAGCTCCCCGCCGACAGCCGGCTGGTCTAGGCCGACCTCCACCGGGCCGTCCTCCAGCGTGTGGGGCACACCCCAGAGCAACAACGGCAGTGCTTCCGTGCTCTGCGCCTGGAGGAGGTCAGCTGGTCATTCGCGTTTGGCCAGCAACTCTGGGATGCCTGCTGGCGGTGGCTGAGGGCCGACAACCACAATGTCGAGGGAATCATCGATCTGGTGGCGCTGGAACAATTCATCGCCCGACTTCCGGAAGGAACAGTGGAGTGGGTCCAGTCCCATCGCCCAGCATTTCTGGATCAGGCCATCGAGCTGGCGGAGGACCATTTGGTGGCTGTTCAGACAGCAGGACAGCATGTCTCCTCTTCTCCCCCTCCTCTCTCTCTCTCTCTCTCTCTCTCTCTCTCCCCTTCTGTTCCTCGTCCTCACCCCATTCCCCCACCGCAGAGGCGGGGGCCGGCTCCACCCCGTATCAGGCTTTGGTGGACACTGGCTGTAATCAGACCTCAATCCACCAAAGTCTAGTGCAAGATGAGGCATTGGGGAGAGCACAATTGGTGAAGGTGTTGTGTGTGCATGGGGATGTTCACAACTACCCTTTAGTGTCGGTCCACATTCTATTTCAAGGGGAGAAATTTAGAGTAAAGGCGACAGTTAATCCTTGCCTTACCCACTCAATAATTTTGGGGACTGATTGGCCGGGATTTCGGGAATTAATGACTCATTTAGTGAAGAGTGGGGCCTGCCATAGTTCAGCAGGGGGAGGTCCCGGTGTGGCATTGGCAGGAGCAGCTGTCACAGAGCCGTCTATGTCATCACCGCATCAGAGTGAGGAGCAGTAGGCTGCTCCCTCTCTCGGGGAATCCCTTGCGGATTTCCCGTTAGAGCAGTTGCGAGATGAGACTCTGCGGCATGCGTTTGACCATGTGAGAGTAATCGATGGCCAAACGCTCCAGCCAAACGCCACCCCATCCTTCCCCTATTTTTCCATTATGAAAGATATATTATACCAAGTGACGGAGGACATTCAGACTAAGGAGCCAATCACACAGCTTTTGATCCCAAAAAGCTGCAGGGGATTTATATTCCAGGCGGCTCACTTTAATCCCATGGCTGGACACTTGGGGCAGGACAAGACACTAGCCCAAATAATGGCCCGGTTCTATTGGCCAGGGATTTGCGGTGATGTCCATAGGTAGTGTACGGCGTGCCGCGAATGCCAGTTAGTAAATCCAGCGGCCATTCCAAAAACGCCTTTGCGCCCTCTGCCATTAATCGAGACCCTGTTCGAAAGAATGGGGATGGATCTCTTCGGGCCATTTGATCGGTCAACATGAGGGTATTGCTTTATTTTAGTTCTTGTGGACTATGCAACGTGATATCCGGAAGCAGTGCCTCTTCGCAATATCTCAGCATGTAGTATTGCGGAAGCACTCTTCCACATCATCTCCCAAGTTGGAATCCCCAAAGAGATTCTGACTGATCAAGGCACTACGTTTATGTCACGTACACTGCGTGAACTGTATGGCTTACTGGGAATTAAGCCGATCCACACCAGCGTTTATCACCCACAAAAGGACGGCTTAGTCGAACGGTTTAATCGCACCCTCAAAAACATAATTAAATATTTGTACGTGAGACCGCACGCAACTGGGATAAATGGCTCGAGCCCCAGTTATTCGCAGTGCGAGAGGTCCCACAAGCCTCCACGGGATTCTCCCCATTCGAATTATTATATGGGTGTAAGCCGCATGGCATCCTAGATGTACTGTAGGAAAATTGGGAGGAGAGACCTTCAACGAGCAAAAACGAAATTCAATATGTTATTGACCTGTGCACAAAACTCCACACACACACCTAACCCATGAGAATTTGCGGCAGGCCCAAGAACGGCATAATCCGCCTGTACGACAGGGGCACACGCCTTAGGGAGTTCGCACTGGGAGATAAAGTACTCGTGCTGTTGCCCACGTCGAGCTCCAAATTGATCGCCAAGTGGCAAGGACCCTTTGAGGTCACACGGCGAGTCGGGGACATCGACTATGAGGTGAGGCAAATGGACAGGGGTAGGGCGTTACAGATTTACCACCTCAATCTGCTAAAACATTGGAATGAGGAGGTCCCTGTGGCATTGGTGTTGTTGGTTCCAGAGAAGGCGGAGCCGGGGCTGGAGGTTCAAAAGGGAACATTGACATCGCTTACCACTCCAGTCCCCTGTGGAGACCACCTCTCCCCGACCCAACTCACGGAGGTTGCCCAGTTGCAGACAGAATTTTCTGACATGTTCTCGCCCCTGCCCAGCCGCACCTGCCTCATAGAACACCACACTGAGACGCCCCCAGGGGTGGTAGTGCGCAGCCGCCCTTACAGGCTGCCTGAACACAAGAAAAAAGTGGTTCGGGAAGAATTTGAGGCCATGCTCGACATGGGCATTGTCGAGGAGTCCCACAGTGACTGGAGTAGCCCGGTGGTCTTGGTTCCCAAGGCCGATGGGTCGGTCCGGTTCTGTGTGGATTATAGAAAAGTCAACATGGTGTCTAAATTCGATGCGTACCCAATGCCTCGTATTGATGAGTTGCTTGATCAACTAGGCACGGCTCATTTTTATTCGACACTGGATTTGACAAAGGGATATTGGCAGATCCCCTTGATTCCATTATCCTGAGAGAAAACGGCCTTTTCCACACTGTTTGGCGTACACCAGTTTGTCACACTTCCTTTTGGGCTGTTTGGGGCACCCGCTACATTCCAGCGGCTTATGGATAGGGTCCTCTGCCCCCACGCCACCTATACGGCCGCATACCTGGACAATATCATAATCTATAGTAATGACTGGCTGAGGCATTTAGAACACCTAAGGGCCGTCCTTAGGTCACTGAGGCGAGCGGGTCTCACAGCCAACCCGAAGAAGTGTGCGATTGGGCGGGTGGAAGTACGGTATCTGGGCTTCCAATTGGGCAATGGGCAGGTGCGTCCCCAAATTAATAAGACAGCAGCGATTGCGGCCTGCCCAAGACCCAAGACCAAAAAGGGGGTGAGACAGTTCCTGGGGCTGGCTGGCTACTATCGTAGCTTTATACCTAATTATTCGGACGTCACCAGCCCGCTGACTGATCTCACTAAAAAGGGGGCACCAGATCCTGTCCAGTGGATGGAGCAATGCCAGCGGGCTTTCTCTGAGGTAAAGGCTGCACTGTGTGGGGGGCCACTGTTACACTCCGCTGATTTTTCTCTCCCCTTTGTTTTGCAGACGGACACGTCGGACAGGGGGCTGGGGGCTGTTCTGTCCCAGGAGGTGGAAGGGGAGGATTGTCCAGTGCTGTACATCAACAGGAAGCTGTCTGTACATGAGGGCCACTACAGCACCATAGAGAAGGAGTGCCTGGCCATCAAGTGGGCAGTCCTCGCCATCCGCTACTACCTACTGGGACGCCCTTTCGCCCTCTGTTCGGACAATGTGCCCCTCCAGTGGCTACACCACATGAAGGATGCCAACGCGTGGATCACCCGTTGGTATCTGGCACTCCAGCTGTTTAAGTTCAAGGTGGTCCACAGGCCAGGGGTGCAGTTGGTCGTGGCGGATTTCCTCTCCCGTCAAGGGGTGGGGGAGTCGGCTGCAGGCTGGATGGCTCCCAAGCCTGAGTCGGGCAGTGGGGGTATGTGGCAGCGGGGGCGTGGTCAAGCGTCGGTCTGTGAACGGAGGGCGGAGTCAGGGAAGGTAAGTGGCAAAATCACTGCACCTGATGTTAGTTAACCTGTGTTTGTGTGTCTTCCCCAGTGACCGCGCCCTATAAAAGGAGAGAGAGCAGAGGAAGGGAGCTCTCTCCCCAACCAGAAGACTTGTGTGTGTGCATGCATGTGTGGCTGGGAGAGTGTGAAAAGCTGAAAAGCTACAAATAAAAAGTTTTTGGAACTCAGTTCTGGCCTGCCGTGCGTCTGTGCCCCACCCACCCGCTCTGATTCCTACACTATAATAGTAAGTTCTGCATCCTTTCTCTCTTCGAGACTTGTGGTGTCATTTGTTCTTGATACCAAACCTTTAAGCTCCTTGACACGTCACATCAGTCTGGCGATGGCCTTGACTAACCTCATCCAGCTGGAGAACTTTAAGAAATGATCAAGCAGTGAATTTTCTGTTGTTGAAGTTTTGTGCACAACAGCCTTATGAACTTCTGGGTCATCGACTGCAGGTTCTCCCACCTTAATATCTCCACTGGGAAGCTCATCATGCCAGAGAAAGTCTGGACCCTTGAACCAGTTAGAGACAATGAGCTCTTGCGCCTTAAGGCCCCTTGACCTGTGGTCAGCGGGATTTTCCTCAGAGGTCACGTGTCTCCATTGACTTGGATTGGTACTTTCTTTGATACGCTGAATGCGATTGGCTACAAATACATGGAATCATCTGGTGTCATTGTTGACGTATCCCAGGACGACCTTTGAGTCCATCCAGAAGAATTCCTGAGCATCTTCTATCTCTAACTCCTTTCTGAGCATGTCACTTGTACGTACTGCAGCAACAGCCGCTGACAGCTCAAGTCTTGACACCATAGTGACTTTTTTTGGGGCCACTCTCGCTTTGCCTATGACTAAAGAACAGTGGATTTGTCCTGATACACTGATTTGTCTCAGGTATGTGCATCCGTCATACCCTGTGATACTTGCATCTGAGAAGTAATGGAGCTCGTATCTTTGGACTTCCTTGAAACCTGCTGGCTAGAAACATTGCTGGATCTTGACGTCAGCTAGGTTCTGTAGATCCAAGAGCCAGGACTCCCATTGTGGAAAAAGATCATCCCATCCAATCTTGTCAAGACACATTTGTTGAAGTACTTGCTTCCCAAGTAGAATGAAAGACGCTACAAAGCCAAGAGGGTCAAAGATGGAGGCTACTGTCACCAAGACCCCTCTTCTAGAGAGTGGATGTTCATTCACAACTACTCTGAACTGAAAGTGATCTAAAGTGACACACCATTTGACACCTAAGACTCTTTCAATCTGCGGCTCACCCAAGGCTAAGTCTTGACCTCTTCCTGTTTCAGCACACTCTTCTTCAGGGAGTGATGCAAGTACTTGTCGGCTGTTGGAAACAAACTTGTGGATTCGTAGCTTACCAGTGCTGCAGAGCTGCCGTGAATCATTGACTAACTGAATTGCTTCTTCTCTTTACACACTAATCAAGCCACCATCCATGTAGAAGTTTCTTTCAATGAAGCGGATGGATGCTTCACTGAAGCGGCCTTGTCCTTGAGTGGCAATGTGCTTGAGGCCGTAGTTTGCACAGCCAGGTGATGAGGCTGCCCCGAACAGGTGCACTTTCATCCAGTAAACTGATGGTTCAGAGTGGAAATTCCCATTGTCCCATCAGAGAAATCTCAAATAGACCCTGCTCTTACATGAAACATGCATTCAATGTCACACATTATTGCTACTGGACCCTTGTGAAATTGGCAGAGGACACCTATCAAGGTATTTGTCAATTCTGGCCCAGTAAGCAGATGATCATTTAATGACACACCTTGGAACGTCGCTGAGCAGTCAAACACAACCCGTATCTTTCCAGGTTTCTGTGGGTGATACACCCCATGGTGAGGGATGTACCAGACAGGACTTTTGTCAAGTTCGTTGTCTGGAACCTTCTCAGCATCTCCACGATTTATTGTTTCACTCATGAAGGCAGTGTAGTCCTTATGGTATTGCTTGTCTTTCTCAAATCTCTTTCTCAAACACTTGAGACGGTGGTTTGCACATCTCCTGTTGTCTGGCAGACTCGGCCTGTCTTCTTTGAATGGCAATGGCATTTCACAGTGACCATTTGCATTGATCTTGATTCCTTCCTCCATTACTGATATGAAGCGTAGATCTTCTTGAGAGAAGTGAGAGTCCTCGACGGTTCTTTCATTGAAGTCGGACTCGAGCACCTTTAACACATCTGGTGGAGTGACTAATTCCTTGACTTGGGTTCGGTATATGTATCGAACTTCACTTGGCAGACGAGGAGACGACTGAAGAGAAGGTGCCACTTCTCTCACAATGATCCTGTGGCTGCTTCCAATTGTGTCGCCGTAGTCAACACAGGGATTAGCACATCCGACTATACTCCAGCCAAGATCTGTTCTTTGAGCAAATGTCTCGTTGTCTTTCCCTGACACAACTTCTCTGGGTAGCAGGGCTTGCGAACAATTGTAACCTATGAGCAAGCCAACGTCACATTCAATTAAAGGTGCAATTTCTTTGGCAAGGTGCTCTAGGTGAGGCCATGCCCTTGCTGTCTTGGGTGTAGGAATATGACTTAAATTAACAGGAATTAATTCTCTTGAATAGGTTACTGGGAGAGAGATCCTCTTTGATAAATAAAACCCTCTAACCTGCAGCCCAGTTAACTTCTGACTTTGAACAACTGTACTTTTGGATGACAATGTGGAGAGTTTCAATTGCACAAGCTCCTTCTGTGCGTCCAGAGCTTCTGCCCTTTCTTGCAAGATGAAGGTGGTATCACTTTGGTTGTCCAAAAGAGCATATACAAGGACTTCATTCTCAGGATTACTTGTTGTGGACAGCCATACTGGAATAACTGTGGATGTGTATGTACTGTTCATATCTTGCGCCACATGGTTGGATGTTGCTTCATTTGACATTTCTTTTGTCTTTTTAGAATCTGCTCTTTCCTTTGATATTTCTTTCTCTTTTCTTTCATCATCCCCTCGTTCTTTCTTTCTGTCCTGCTTCATACGGTCTTCATGTAAGCATATTGGATGCTTTCTTTTACATGTGTCACAAACGCTTTTTTTTTCGCAGTTCTTTGAATGGTGTCCTGGTTTCAAATATCCAAAACACAATTTTTTCGTTTGCATAAACTTGACTCGTTCTGCGACAGTCTTGTCCATGAACTTTTGACATGCATGAATACCATGGCTTGACTTCTCACAAAAGATACACCCTTTACTATCTGGGTTTTCTTCAGAGCTGCTTACCAGCACCTTTGCACCCACGCTTCGAGTCTTTGGTGTCTTCAGCTTTTCACCATCACTGGACTTAAGAGCATGAAGAGAAGTAACCAGATTGCAAGCTATCTTAGCTTCCTTTGAGACAAACTCAACAAACTGACTGAAGCTTGGGAATGACTTACTTTCTTCTTCAATCTCAATGACCCTTCTGTTCCATCTGGCTGCTAACCAATCAGGAAGCTTGGTGAGCATTTTTTTGGTTTTCACCACAGTCATTAAGGACCTCTAGACTCTTAATCTCTGACCTTGCTGCTTCACAGCCTTGAAGGAAGTCTGAGAATTCTCTTAGTTCAATACTGTCCTTAGTTCCTATCCTGGGCCATGAAGTGAGCTTATCCCTGAAGGCTTTAGCAATCACAAAGGAGCTTCCATACCGTTCCTCCAGGATGTCCCATGCTGCATAGTAGCCTGCATCTGTTCCTAACAGGAAGTAACTCTCAATGGCTTTCTTTGCAGGCCCACCCATATACTTGTGTAGGTAGTTGACCTTATCATTTATTGGTATGTTCTTCCTGTCTATCAATTTTTGAAAAGACATTTTCCAGTCTTTGTACTTGAATGGGTCTCCACTGAAAACAGAAGGCTCTGGTACTAGGATATGACTTGCATTAATGGACTCTGCTATTGCCCTTGCAAGTGCTATAGTGCTATCCTCCTGATGAGTGTCAGTAGGATTTTGCCCTCTGGTGACTGTGTTGTCACAGCAGGTTGTGCATATGTGGAATCTTGTGATGGTGCCGTACTGGAAGACCTTCTGAATTAGGTGCAGGTTTCTCCTGCCTGGACTTGCAGTTATGGAGCATGTCTGATATCTCTTCATCAGAGCCAACTTCTTGTTCATAGACCTGAAGTCATGCCTTTGCAGCATTCATCTTCTTGACGGTCTCTAACAGCTCTATCTGTCTGCGTTTCTCTTCTAATGTGTTTTATCTTGCAGCATTTTCCACTTCTTGTAATACAAGCTTCTGTCTGTTTTCAGCTTCAACGGTTTCAAGCTTTTGTTTCTTACAATCCATTTCTTGTAAGACTTTCAGTGTGGCTTCAGTTGCAGCTAGTTCTGCTGCTGCTTCTTGTTTCTTTGCAGATAACATGCTTGAGTGACTTGATACTTTGCTTGAGTGACTCAATCTTTTGCTTGAACTAGACTTCTGAGATGCTGCAGTTAAGAAAACAGAGCCAGTCTCAGTCCAATGTGTTGGTCCTTTATGAGAGCCTTGACCTTCATCTTTCTCTTCAAGACAATTCCATGCATATTCCACAATCTGTTCTGAGATGGCATGGCAAGTGTCTACTCAGTGATGGGTCTCTCCATCAGGAACAATTAATTTGCGCAAGTCTTCATAAACTTGTTTCACATCTGTTGAAGAACAGCGAATCTTACTCATGTGTTCTTGTAAGACTTCACTGGAGGGACTTCCACTGAGTGCTTTCTTAGCCTCCTTAACAAGCACCTTCCAGTTGTCATAAACAATTGTAAAATGATGGTAAAGCTGTTTAGATTTGTCATCATAGAGTTTTTGACCTTTTTCAGTTAGCTTTCTGGTTCTCTGGCTTCTTCGTAATCCTTGTTCTGCAGCAGCTTGGGTCTCTGTTAGTGGGTCGGTGTCAAAAGGTTCATTATCATGGTTTTTAGACTGCTGCTGTAACTCTACAGCTTCACCATTACTGTCTAGAGCCTGCTTATTAGCTTCTTGGTCAGCCATTTTCAGTATTGTTTGACTTGTTCTTGTTTAGTTGCTTAAACTTAAATTAAATTAGTTTAATTAACTAGCTTATCTTAAATGTTAGCAGTTATCTTATATTTTAAATTACAGTAATAATGAAATGAAATTAGCCTTATTAACTTGCAATGAAACAGAAAACACCTCCTTTTAACACTTAGTAAATTATAGTTAAGGGAATAGATTAGCTCTTTAAATGTTATTGACACTTCAAAAAACTAACTTAAGTAAATAGTTATGTTGAAATCAGCAAAAAAATGTAACCTAGAAACATGTAAGTCAACTAATACATTTCACCTTTAAACACGTATAGCACCTTTAAATGTCGGTGCACTTCAAAGTTGCTTATTTGTAAATTACTATGTTGGAATCAATAAAGACTTTAACTTAGAAATATGTACATAACACCAGACCACTTTGCCCTTTTAGCACTTGTAGAGTCCCTTCAAGCTGGTGAGGTTATTCCACTTCTTAACATTTAACTTGTTTTAAATGTGTTACTTCTTGTTGGCGTAACCACAAAATGCTCCTGAACTCTGTTTGCCACTTGCAAGGACTGGAGGTGTATGCACAGCCTTATCTGCTCGATGCTACAGCACGAAAAAACTTCACAAAACGATTGCAGCTCTGGCGACGCCAGACGCAGATCTCCATCTCCTGGAGCAGGCTTAGCTACACTGGCTAATCAAAGGAGTACTTTCAGTGAAAGACTCATTCCTCCAAAATGCACGACAGAGTGCCACAGGAGGTCATTCCTGACCGTGGCCTTCAAACTTTTCAACCTCTCCCTCAGAGGCTCAGATATTCAAAAGACAATGCACTATTCAATACTGCACCTGTGTAATAATTCGATCATACTACATCCATCCACACTATACCTAGGTTCAATAATTACATAATATAGCTATTCAATACCTCACTCAGTGTGCAATACTAGCGTAATAATTCTACGTATCATAGCCATTATTTACTATTTACTTATTTATGTACAATAACTGTAACATTAACTGTGCAATAACTTTCTTTATTCCATCTGCATGGCTAATTTTCCTTCCACATGGCTATTTATGTGCAGTATGTATGGTTGACATTTTAGAAAGTTCTATATGTTTTTACATGTATAATTTTTATATATTTTTACATATTCGACATGTTTTACATATCTTAGATTAGATTAGAGATTAGATTAGATAGAACTTTATTTATCTGTTTAATATTGTAATTTATTTTATCTATTTGAGTGTGAACAAGTGCAGACATTTTCAATTTTCCCTCAAGATTATTATAGTATTTCTGATTCTGATTCAGGTAATGTTGGGGGAAGGAAGGAAGGAAGGAAGGAAGGAAGGAAGGAAGGAAGGAAGATAATAAATAAATAAATAAATAAATAAATAAATAAATAAAAATTTATATACATTGCCCAGCCTTGTTGAAAAATACCGTATTGGCCCGAATATAAGACGACCCTGAATGTAAGACGACCCCCCCTTTTCCAAGTTCATCTTTGGGGAAAAAGTTTTTTGAAGACCAAATGTTCATTCATATGAAGCGTATTTATTTCAAAATTCTGTTTAAAATTAGAGGCTTTTGTTTTTCACATTTAAATAGAGGTCATTTCAGTCTCATTTCCGTGAACACTTTTCATAGAAGTAAAAAAAGAGGCTAAACTGTAGGCTACTAGACAAGCCAAATTAAAACATTTAAATTGCATTAATTCAACAAATTTGTCAGGTTTAGATTGAAAGTTCATAAACTTCAGAATGTCAATGCATTAACTTCCCATAGCCTACGGGTATATGGAATAAATTTGCAGAACAGTGCAAATGCTTTAAACAATGCATTAAACAATACATTAAGGTTTACAATAATAAACAACTGAAACAATGGAAAGGGTAGTTTGCTAAATTACAGCTACTCAGCACAGAGATCCTCAGCCTCACTTTGCTCACTCTCACTGTCCTCACTTTCACTTTCGTTTTTGGCGGCATTTTGTCTAGTCCGCGAATTTAAGACGACCCCCCTTTTTAAGAGCTATTTTTTACAACAAAAACACCGTCTTATATTCGAGCCAATACGGTAAATGGAAAAGATGTCATCCTGAAGGAAGAATATATTGCTCCAAAATCTCAATATACTTTTCTGCATTAATGTTGCCATCACAGAAGTGTAAGTTACCTTTTCCAAGAGCACTGACACAACCCCATACCATTTTAGACCTGGCTTTTGGACTTGTTGCTGGTAACAGTCTGGGTAGTCCTTTTCATTTTTGGTCCAGAGCACACAGCAGCCATTTCTTACAAAGAAAGACCTGGAATATAAGGCTTCCTTTTTGCACAGTAAAGATTTAACTGCCATTTTTGGATGTAACTCCATATTGTAGTGCTTCACAAAGATTTGCCAAAGTAACCCCAAGCCCATGTGGTTATATCACCTATAGATGAATGACAGTTCTTGATGCAGTGCCATCTGAAGGATCACAGATCATGGGTGTTCAGCTCAGGCTTGCGTCTTTGCCCAATATGTACTCAAATTCCTCCACACTCCTTGAATTATTTAATGATATTATGCACTGTAGAGGGTGATATGTACAAAATCATTTGTATTTTATTTGAGGAGCATTGTTTATAAACATTTCAATAATTTTCTCAAGTATTTGTCGAGATCTTCAGCCTACCTTTGCTACTCAAAGACTAGGCCTTTCCTGGATACTGCTTTTGTACCAGATCATGATTACAACCACCTGTTGACATCAGCTGTTTCAACTAACATCATTATTTAATTGTTTTGCTCTTTAATTGCCCTAAATTGCCCATATCCTTTTTTTTTTAATGTATTGCAGGGCTGAAATGCAGGAATGTATGCATATTCACAAATGAAATGCTATTGACCAGACAAAACATGAAATATACAGTATTGGTTTCATTCTGTCTGTAAAGAAATACAAGTGAAAGTGAACCACACACATTCCTGTTTTTTTTTTTTTTTTTTTTTTTACTGTGTATGCTTTGTGGGTCCGTGAGCCTTTACTCACTCTTAATGTAAATGTAAAATAAGTAAAAGCAGCATATTTACCCTCACATTATTCTTTGGTTGGTCCAACTTGAGACATAATTCTCAGTATTTTTTTTTCTGATCTCTTTTGTGCTAAAAGAATATATAAAAGGATTTACTAAGGATGGACCAAGAATTGTGCAAATCCTGAATCCGTTTCGTTCTTCTATTGTGAGAACTACACCAGTCCTAGTTAAAATGTTTTTAACAAAAGTAGGGCTGTAATAGCACACTACAACTATCAAATGACTAAAGCATGTATTAAACACTTTTTTCTTGCTACCCTTTGAGGTCATTTTGAAAACAACTATGAATATCATTATATAAGATCCAAAGATAAAACTGAATGTTCCAAACAGCAGAAAAAAACTTAAAATTGCCATCAGATCAAAATATGGGTTAGGATCTACACAAGTGGCCCTGACAACAGATCCATAGTCACAAAACAGGAATTTAAGTGTTGTGTAACAAACTGGTAGTGGAAGAACAGTTCCAGGCACAACAGCTATCGTCGCAGAACCAAGAATCCACAGCAAGAAAGTAAGAATAATAGAACGTACATTTGTCAGAATTGAATGGTAGCGCAGTGGCTTGATTATGGCAAGTAATCGGTCAAAAGCCATGACAGAAATAGTAAACACCTCCATTACAAAGCCTAAACCAAACACACATAACTGAGTAATGCATGATGCATAAGATATGGTTTTAAATCCAACTAAAAGGTTCCTTATCATTGTTGGACATGAGCATGTACAGTAGAGCATGTCTGCAATTGCTAAATTGCAGATAAAGAGGTACATTGGCTGGTGCAGACGTTTATCCATGATAATGAAGCATATGTTTGTCAGATTCCCAAGCATTACAAGAATGTATACAGTAAGTATGACAATTCCAAGTATCATTGGTTTTGCAAAGTGGTCAAAGTGGTCATTCACTGATTGTTTTTCTGGAAACATTTTGAGCCATGTTCACCTCTGCTTTGTTGTTATTTAAAAATAGTTATTTAAAAATATTTTCTTCAATAAAGAATTATCAATCTGTCCAGGAGTCTTTCAAATTGCTTTGTAAAGTGTCTCTGTTATTCCAAAATACTTAAAGTGACACGATAATAGGACTTCAAGTGAGACTGGAACTGAACTTCTAGTCATACAGTGCTGTGGAGTTCTTCTATACTGCCATGCTGTATAAGGCATCCAATCCACTTCTTCTGCCAAGCGGGTAAAAACTGTTTATATAATTCTATATGTTTGAGATCATTGGTTGATTCAAATAGATGATGTCTTGTCTGAACTATTCCCAGTGCACTTCACTGTGGGATATGTAAAAATATGAACATGACCATATCCTTGCAGTCATGAGGCAGTATACAGTGTCTGCGACATTTCTGAACAACATGTGTGCATCATTTCTATGTTATAAGGATAAAAGTTGGGCAATTTGAAATATATAATTCAAATAGATATTATTCAGGCTCTGTAGAGTAAATGTTGTTCACAAAATGAGCAAATGTAAATTCCACAGATCGTTTCCTTATACATCACTTTGATTTTGGTGTATTTGTGCAATCAATCTTAGCTGATTGGAATGCATTTAAATTGGAGCATAATCTAGCAACCAGAAAAATGCTTGATTTGCAGTCAAGTTATCAAAATTCTTTTTAAATCGATTTCAAACTTCAAAAGCAACATGCAAACATAATAACGGTGTGGCACGGACTTGTATCACTTATCTCTGCCAACTCACATTAAATACTTTGTTTTGAAATTGATAAAATAAATCACAGTTCCACATTACCTTTGAATAGTTTTAGACCAAACTTCGTAGCATCTTTAGTGCTTTTAGGAACAGCATTTTCATTCATAATTTGTAATTCTTCCTCACTTACGGTGACAAAGCGACTGACCTCCATTTTGCCGAGTCACTCGAGGTGATTATCGAGCATTAGTATAAATATGCAGGTGATGATAGAAAATTGTGCTCTTATTGGTTGAGAAATTCAGAATATTTCTCGACTAATCACCTCAAACGACTCAGGAAAATGGCAGCCAATCACTTTGCCCCCGTAAGTGAGGAAGAATTACAAATTATGAAAGAAAATGCTTTTCCTAAAAGCACTAAAGATGCAATGAAGTTTGGTTGAAAACTATTCAAAGGTAAGGTGGGATTGTGATTTATGATATACATTTCAAAACAAAGTATTTTATATGAGTCAGCGTAGATAAGTGACAGAAGTCTATGTACACCACACCTTTATTACAGTGGTGCTTGAAAGTTTGTAAACCCTTTAGAATTTTCTATATTTCTGCTTAAATATGAGTTAAAACATCATCAGATTTTCACACAAGTCCTAAAAGTAGATAAAGAGAACCTAGTTAAACAAATAAGACAAAAATATTATACTTGGTCATTTATTTATTGAGTAAACTGATCCAATATTACATATCTGTGAGTGGCAAAAGTATGTGAACCTTTGCTTTCAGTATCTGGTGTGACCCCCCTGTGCAGCAATAACTGCAACTAAACATTTCTAGTAACTGTTGATCAGTCCTGCACACCGGCTTGGAGGAATTTTAGCCCATTCCTCCATACAGAACAGCTTCAACTCTGGGATGTTGGTGGGTTTCCTCAAATGAACTGCTTGCTTCAGGTCCTTCCATAATATTTCGATTGGATTAAGGTCAGGACTTTGACTTGGCCATTCCAAAACATTAACTTTATTCTTCTTTAACCATTCTTTGGTAGAATGACTTGTGTGCTTCGGGTCGTTGTCTTGCTTCATGACCCACCTTCTCCTGAGATTCAGTTCATGGACAGATGTCCTGACATTTTCCTTTCAAATTCGCTGGTATAATTCAGAATTCATTGTTCCATCAATGATGGCAAGCCATCCTGGCCCAGATGCAGCAAAACAGGCCCAAACCATGATACTACCACCAACATGTTTCACAGATGGGATAAGGTTCTTATGCTGGAATGCAGTCTTTTCCTTTCTCCAAACATAACACTTCTCATATAAACCAAAAAGTTCTATTTGGTCTCATCTGTCCACAAAACATTTTTCCAATAGCCTTCTGGCTTGTCCACATGATCTTTAGCAAACTGTCGATGAGCAGCAATGTTCTTTTTGGAGAGCAGTGGCTTTCTCCTTGCAACCCTACCATGCACACCATTGTTGTTCAGTGTTCTCCTGATGGTGGATTCATGAACATTAACATTAGCCAATGTGAGTGAGGCCTTCAGTTGCTTAGAAGTTACCCTGTGGTCCTTTGTGACTTGTGTGAAAATCTGATGATGTTTTAGGTCATATTTATGCAGAAATATAGAAAATTCTAAAGGCTTCACAAACTTTCAAGCACCACTGTGTGTGTGTGTGTGTGTGTGTGTGTGTGTGTGTGTGTGTGTGTGTGTGTGTGTGTGTGTGTGTGTGAAACATTTCATATCATGAAGACCCTGGAGACACGTGTTCTGGAGCAGCTTCAGCCTATGGCCGGATCTTTCTCCAGTTCATCTACCATCCCCAACCCGGAGTTCAGGATACTAGACTGCCCCTACTCCCTGTGAGGGAATGTTCTTTGTAATGTTCTTTGACTTCTCCCGTACTTTCTATACCATACAGCCAGTGTATCTTGGTGAGAAGCTGATGGCAATTAATGTGGAGGCCCCTCTCGTGTCCTGGGTTGTCAATTACCTGACAGGTAGACCACAGTATGTACACTTACAACACTGTGTGTTGGATAATGTGGTCAGCAATACTGGGGCACCATAGGGGACAGTCCTCTCTCACTTCCTGTTCACCCTCTATACCACAGACTTCAACTATCAGATAGAATCCTGCCATCTTCAGAAGTACTCTGATGACTATGTGATAGTTGAACTTATCAGTAAGGATGATGAGGCTGAGTATTGGACAGTGGTGGAAAACTATGTTACATGGTATGAGCAGAACAATCTGCAGATCAATGTGACAAAGCCTAAAGGACTGGTTATGGACATGAGAAGGAACAAGGCACTGGTGACCCCTGTTTCCATCCATGGGGTCAGTGTGAACATTGTTGAGGACTACAAGTAAACTGGGGGTACATATTGACAATAGACTGGACTGGACTAAGAATACAGAGGCCATATACAAGAAGGGCCAAAGCCGCCTCTACTTTCTGAGAAGGCTGAGGTCCTTCAACATCTGCAGGATTATGCTGAGGCTGTTTTATTTTTCTGTGGTGGCCAGTGCTCTCCTGTATGCTGTGGTGTGCTGGGATTGGAGACTGAGTGCAGCAGATGCCAGTTGACTCAATAAACTGATCTGCAAGGCCAGTGCCGTCTTTGCCTGTTATGTACTCAAATTCCTCCAGACTCCTTGAATCATTTAATGATATTATGCACTGTAGAAGGTGATATGTACAAAATCCTTTGTATTTTACTTTGAGCAGCATTGTTTTTAAACATTTCAATAATTTTCTCAGGCATTTGTTGACAAACTGGAGAGCTTCAGCCTACCTTTGCTTCTCAAAGACTAGGCCTTTCCTGGATACTGCTTTTGTACCAGATCATGATTACAACCACCTGTTGACATTAGCTGTTTCAACTAACATCATTATTTAATTGTTTTGCTCTTTAATCGCCCTAAATTGCCCATATCCCTTTTTTTAATGTATTGCAGGGCTGAAATGCAGGAATGTATGTATATTCACAAATGAATTCTTATTGACCAGACAAAACATGAAATATATTGGTTTCATTCTGTCTCTAATGAAATACAAGTCAAAGTGAACCATACACATTCCTGTTTTTTTGTTTTTGTTTTTTACTGTGTATGCTTTGTGGGTCCGTGACCCTTTACTCACTCTTAATGTAAATGCAAAATAAGTAAAAGCAGCATATCCTCACATTATTCTTTGGTTGGTCCAACTTTAGACATAATTCTCAATATTTTGTTTCTGATCTCTTTGGTTCTAAAAGAAGATGGACCAAGAATTGTGCAAATCCTGAATCCATTTCACTCTTCTATTGTGAGAACTACACCAGTCCTAGTTAAAATGTTTATAACAAATGTAGGGCTATTATAGCATACTATTTTCTCTTATTTGCAGTGAAGAACACCTGTAACTTGTGTCATACATTGTGATAGATCCAATAAGGCCATGATTTACTACAACAAACTGGTTTCAATGAAGAGGGATTTTTGGGCAACTGGGAGTGGACAGGAACATAATATCTCATGGCAGACTAAACAGCATAGACACACACACACAGACTTAGAAAAATTGTTTGAACAATTGTCTCAATTGAATTGAATGAACCATCTCTTTTTGTATTTATTATAATAATACTTTTATATAATATCTGATGAAAAATTGAACCAGTTAATTCACTAAATAAAAAATGCAATAGCAAAATGTATTAGTTTCATTTAAGGGAACATAAATTATTCAAAATGTTGGCGCATATTACTTAAGATACATATTGTCACGTCTGCACCCGTTGGCACTCAAAACTCCATTTCCCAGAGTTCACAGCGGCCTCCTTATACAGCCACCACAGACTACAATAACCAACCTGCATCGCACCACCGTCCATCTCTGGAATACTGATTATTGCTACACCTGTTCCCTATCTCACCAAATCACTGCTGTGTATAATAAGACTCTCAGTTTACTCATGCAATTGCAGAATAAACATTCTGTGCTCCCTTCCCTGACTTTACCAAGCCTTTATACTTTTTTGACTCCCTGGCTGTTTATATTGTTCTGTATTTTGGTTTATGATCTTTGTCTCTACCTGTGATATCCAGTTTGTGTCTTGCCTGACCATTACCTGGATTTGTTTGCCAGTTTGCCTTATTAAACTCTCTGCTGCTTTTACATCCATCTGTCGTCTGCATTCCTGACACATATTGTATGGAAGTAGTGCTTCATGGCAATGCTGTGAATGGGAATTTTCCTATTGCTTTCATTTAGGGGCATGAACATCATTCAGAATATTGGCATATACAGTACAGTGTGTGTCTTAATTGGAGAGATAAAAGCTATACATTGCATTGAAGTAGTGCTTCATGACAGCATTACATCATGAAAATAAGCTTTTCATAAATTGTCTTACAGTGGTTTCTAAGGTTTATGAATGTTGTGAACTAGTGAGCATTTATCTCCACTCTTGTATGACATATTGCATAAAACCAACAATGTCACCTGACCATTTTTGACATAAGCTTTTCATAACCCATCAAACACAGCTTTCTAAAAGTTCTATGTAATGTTTATAAATGTATTATTAAAATCATATACAGGTACCCTTTAAATAAGGTATTACCACATTTTGTCATATTGAATCACTTAGGTACTAAAAAAACCTCTTAATCTCATGAAATGGGATTGCACTACTGTTCATATACACTTCATAAGCTACTCTTCTAGCACCTTCTCCATTACAGATATTGTACTGTATTTGCACTACTGCTATTTTGTACATTGTTTGATTTTAGAGTGTATTTTTATCTATATTATCTATATTTATAAATATTTATATATATTGGGGTTTTTTTTGTAATCTTTATCTGTTTTTTACAAGTAAGGTGAGAGAGAAACGGCATTTTGATTCTCCTATATGTCCTGGATATAAAGTCATTTGACAATAAAAAAATCTTTGAATCTTAAATCTTTGAAATACCTAATACATTTTATAATTCAGAAGAGAAAGACATTTTGGGGCTATTAAAACAGCATTATGATCTGGAATAAATTTTAATAAAACTTATTTGTCTGAAGGTATTTTCTAAAATCTACAACACAAGATATTTCAACTGAAGTTGTTCGTAAGCAAGATATTTTACCCTGAAATTAAAAAAAGATTTAACAATAAATACCATAGAGCATTTAGTACAGGTTTCTGTGCAGCCACATAAACATGACTTACATTCTTGCTGACCTATGGCCCATGTTTACACTCCAAAATTTAGTTTATAGTGATAATAACAGTAATATTTAATGCCATTTGATGTTACTGATATTAACCACAAGATTAGATTTCTGCTGTGCTGAAGGCTTTATAACACGTGAGAAGATTTAAATATTATAAAACCAGTGAATGCAGTCAAATTTTAATGCAACAGTTGTGTTCATTTATCTTTTAAATTTAGTATCAGGCCACTGTCCCAATTCAGGTTCATGCAACAACTGTAGTCATTCTCATAAAGTCTTCAAAATAAGGGCGAATAACCCACTGAGTAATGTCTTTCCAAAAGCTGAAATACAGTTTACCCAGTTGTTTTTATTTGTTTGTTAAAAAAACACCCTAACAGCATCCATCTAACATCCATTGTATTTTAGCATCCAGTGTTAACTATAATGGTAAAGGCAAAAGTATGCCCAATGTGTCTAAAATGATTGCATTCTTTTTACAGTTGGTTCAACTTTTGAAAATATTTTAAATATTTTACTTCTGATTTCCTTTGTTCTAAAGCAGTATATGAAAGGATTAATTAAAGATGGTAATATAATTGATCCCACCACCAACCCATTTAGTTCTTCCAGTGTTAAAACTATACCAACCCTAGTGAGGATTATTCGTATGAAAATGAGTGTATAGTAGCAGACTACAACTATAGCATGATTTAAACAAGTATGTATAGTTTTCTTCTTGTCAGTGTTTGAGGTCATTCTTGAAACAACAATAGCTATCTTTATATAAGATAGGCAAATGAAACCGAATGTTCCAAAAATTATACAAGATATCAGAATAGCTGTAGCTTTAAAATATGTCTCTGGGTCTGCACAAGTTGCCCTTGTAATAGATGCATAGTCACAAAATATGTACTTTAGAGTAACGTAACAAACTGGTAGAGGTGCAATAGAAGCAGGTAGCATGGATACAATTGAAGCGCCCACCAACCAGAGTGAAATAGTGATTAAAACAGATCGGAAATTTGTCATTAAAGAATTATATTGTAATGGCATGCTTATAGCAACAAAACGGTCAAATGCCATCACGGTAATAGTAAACATCTCCAGTCTTCCACTAAAATGGTAGATAAACATCTGAACCATGCATGCTTTATAGGATATAGTTTTATAGCCAACAAGAAGAATACCTATCATAGTTGGACATGAACTTGTACAGTAGATCATGTCTACAATTGCTAAGTGGCAGATAAAAATGTACATTGGCTGGTGCAGACGTTTATCCATTACAATAAAGCCAATGTTTGCAGTGTTAACAATCATAGTAAGTGTGGACAATATCAGCATGATCACACCAACAGCCAGTGGTCTTTCTACATTGTCAAATCCAATAAAAAACAATTCAGTAATCACTTTCTGAGAATCATTTTTAACCAACATGTTGGCTTAAACTTTCAAGCAGTTTAATCCTTAATCAAACAATTAAATTAATTGCAATTACTCCTTAAAAATCTAAATTCCTCAAAAGCCAATGTGGCATAATAATATAAAAGCAAAAAAAGAGTTATCCAGACATCTGTACAGCTTTTGTAATTCTCAAAGCATGACTGAAAAAAATAGATCATTTGTAATTGGATTGTCAGAGAAGAGGCACTAACATTTATCTTTATTATATTAAATGTATGAACTGATCTGTAAAAAGGATGAGCCTTTATTTATATGCATTGCTAAGTGTGTATGATGCATCTTATTGGCTAATCCAGCTCTATTTCCTGCCCATCTTTTGCCAGTGACATTCATGAAGTTGGTTTTGTGTCGCTTGTTTGTGCATCACATCAATGATATCATGTCACAGTGTGGGTCAAGTAACCTGTCGGAGTGGGCACCCTGATTCTGGTTTGTGAGCTAGGCAGGTTTCTCCCTGGTCTCCCACTCAGGCGTATGATATGGGGAGATAGACTGGCCTCAGCTCTCCCCACTGGAAGCCAAAGGTAGGGGGAGTGGAGGCATCTCCTACCTCTAACTTTATACAGAACAAATGTAATTAGTAAAATCAGAGGAGAAATGTGCAAAAGATAAAGGCATGCAGTTAAGTCATCTCTTTATGAGTATAATATTATGCATGTCATGAAATTATATAACACTTACATTTGTTATCCTATGTTACTATGTTGATTGTTATGCTATTACACGTAGGGCTACAATATTCGGCTTTCTAGCTTACATAACGTTGGATAGAATTTCACACAGGTTCATCATGATAATGTATGTCGTCTGCAGCAAAATAATTACAACCTAACTAGAACATTATTGATTATTAATTTCATTGAGGTGACATCAGAAAAGGTTTTCTGTGATTGTATTGACAAGGTCCTGAGATCAGTAAGAGGAATGTCTAGTGCTGTACACTAACTTAAAATACATCAATATTATTCTGAATTTGCCAAGGAGGTTGTGTGGTTCATTTGCTTCCTTTTCTGAAAGTTTGTTAAAATTGTGCATAAGAAGAAGACGCCTTTATTTGTCACATGCACACTCAAGCACATCTGAAGCAGTGAACACACACACACACACACAGAGCAGTGGGCAGTCATACTACAGCACCCAGGGAGCAGTTGGAGGTTAGGTACCTTGCTCAAGGGCACTTCAGCCCAAGGCCACCCCATGATAACCTAACTGCATGTCTTTGGACTGTGGGGGAAACCAGAGCACCCAGCGGAAACCCACACAGACGTGGGGAGAACATGCAAACTCCACACTGAAAGGACCCCCATTGGCCACTGGGCTCGAACCCAGAACCTTCTTGCTGTCAGGCGACAGTGCTAACCACTACACTACCATGCCGCCCATGTATATTTCATGTCATTGTGGTAGTCAAATCAAATCAAAGTCCTTCCTACACCATGTGGCGCATAGGGCATCGCCGATCTCTGTTTCCGTAGCCCTCGGCCTCTCACCTATTACATAGCTAGGGTTACAGTGGGGGGCTAGTCCTCTGGTAATCACAGAAGTTTGTCTCCCCACTCGCATCTGTATTGCCAGATGGCAGCAGGTACCATTTTTATAATGGTCTTTGGTATGACCCGACCATGAGTAGAACTCACGATCCCCCGATCGAGAGGTGGACACGCTAACCATTAGGCCAACTCGCGGTTATTGTGGTAGTCAGACAGACAGAAATGGGCATCCTGGTCATCCATGTTGGGGGTTGGGCATACAGAAAACCACCCTACCCCGTAAAAAAATACACAGTTACAGAAACTGGAAATGTTTGCAACAAGGCCCTATGTGCTGTTCAACACAAGGAGGATAGGTGATGGTGAAAGGTACTGAATTAGACCAAGAGATACATGGCATTTATACTGTTTTACTCAAACTAGAAATGAAATACTCAAATATTTTGAGATAGGCTTTTTTTCACCGTCAGCCAAAATTATCAAACTTAAAATAGAAAAATGCTTGAAACATCGTAATGAGTCCAGAATATATTAAAGTTTGACTTTCTTAAATAACTGATGAAATATATATATTGAAAAGGCCAATTAGATAACTGCATGAATGTGCAGGTATGCAGGTGTTTCCAAAAAAAACATGGGTAGTGAGTGTATATTTTCTGTTGTTAAGCTAATACAATACCAGCTAGCTAGAACTAGCATACCTGATGACACCCACCAAAGCCACTGAAATTTACTTTTGTCTGTTGTGTGGAGAAAAATGGCTGACTTCCATCATATGATTAGTTTCCTGTGGAGCTGATGCACTATCATAGCCATATAACAATGCACCTTTGAGAAGAAATATGTTTTGGCCTTCAATTTAAGAAGGACCTAAATCTTGGGGAAATTATTGCATTTATTTTTCAGAAACTTTGGTACAAACTGGGAACTTTGTGAGAAATTTGTGAAAATTAATAACTACAACTGGAGTGTGCTTCTTCTACAGACTGCATTATTATTATTATTATTATTATTATTATTATTATTATTATTATTATTTCAACCCTGATTCCAAAAAAGTTGGGACAAAGTACAAACTGTAAATAAAAATGGAAAGGACCCTTCTTCTACGCTGCCATGATGGTGTAATTGATGCAGTATGTAGTTTGGCATTGTCATGTTGGAAAAATGCAAGGTCTTCCCTGAAAGAGACGTCATCTGGATGGGAGCATATGTTGCTCTAGAACCTGGATATACCTTTCAGCATTGATGGTGTCTTTCCAGATGTGTAAGCTGCCCATGCCACACGCACTAATGCAACCCCATACCATCAGAGATGCAGGCTTCTGAACTGAGCGCTGATAATAACTTGGGTCGTCCTTCTCCTCTTTAGTCCGAATGACACGGCATCCCTGATTTCCATAAAGAACTTCAAATTTTGATTCGTCTGACCACAGAACAGTTTTCCACTTTGCCACAGTCCATTTTAAATGAGCCTTGGCCCAGAGAAGACATCTGCACTTCTGGATCATGTTTAGTTACAGCTTCTTCTTCGAACTATAGAGTTTTACCTGGCAACGGCGGATATCACGGTGACTTGTGTTCACAGATAATGTTCTCTGGAAATATTCCTGAGCCTATTTTGTGATTTCCAATACAGAAGCATGCCTGTATGTGATGCAGTGCCATCTAAGGGCCTGAAGATCACGGGCACCCAGTATGGTTTTCCGACCTTGACCCTTACGCACAGAGATTCTTCCAGATTCTCTGAATCTTTTGATGATACCATGCACTGTAGATGATATGTTCAAACTCTTTGCAATTTTACACTGTCGAACTCCTTTCTGATATTGCTCCACTATTTGTCGGTGCAGAATTAGGGGGATTGGTGATCCTCTTCCCATCTTTACTTCTGAGAGCTGCTGCCACTCCAAGATGCTCTTTTTATACCCAGTCATGTTAATGACCTATTGCCAATTGACCTAATGAGTTGCAATTTGGTCCTCCAGCTGTTCCTTTTTTGTACCTTTAACTTCTCCAGCCTCTTATTGCCCCTGTCCCAACTGTTTTGAGATGTGTTGCTGTCCTGAAATTTCAAATGACCCAATATTTGGCATGAAATTTCAAAATGTTTCACTTTCGACATCTGATATGTTGTCTATGTTCTATTGTGAATACAATATCAGTTTTTGAGATTTGTAAATTATTGCATTCCGTTTTTATTTACAATTTGTACTTTGTCCCAACTTTTTTGGAATCGGGGTTGTATTATTATTATTATTATTATTATTATTATTATTATTGAACCTAGATAAAGCATATAGAATGTATCATTTATAAGTTCGTCAGCTAATTCAAAACCAGTTAAACCCAGTGTAGTGTATTTCTTTTCCCTTTCAGACTGTCAGAAAAAGAAATAACGATCTCGATCTGTGTGTGTGTGTGTGTGTGTGTGTGTGTGTGTGTGTGTGTGTGTGTGTGAACAGCTCTGTTATGCTTTCTCCTAAGAGAAAGCAGTCGCACTGTTTGTGTACTGAACCTGTCAAGGGCATCCAGTTATAATGACTGGTAAACATGGAGCTAATGAAGACTACAGGGAAAGGGACTAATTAGTAAACTCTTTCTATTTGTCATAATTTCTCTATCTTGGTATATTTTCAAATTAAATCCCTTGTTTCATATCAGCTACAAGCATGTGATGCTAAAGCAAGTTTCTAAAGGGTGTCAAGTTCTGTTATGATTATAATTACAACTCCAAATCAGAAAAAGTTGGGACAGTATGCTGAAATTCAAATTAAACCTGAAAACAATCATTTGTAAATAATATTTGACCTGTATTGCACTCAAACCAATACCACAGCACATTATTTCATGTTTTACCTCATTAATTTTCTTGTTTTTACAAAATACATCTCATCTCATCTCATTATCTCTAGCCGCTTCATCCTTCTACAGGGTCGCAGGCAAGCTGGAGCCTATCCCAGCTGACTACGGGCGAAAGGCGGGGTACACCCTGAACAAGTCGCCAGGTCATCACAGGGCTGACACATAGACACAGACAACCATTCACACTCACATCCACACCTATGGTCAATTTAGAGTCACCAGTTAACCTAACCTGCATGTCTTTGGACTGTGGGGGAAACCGGAGCACCCGGAGGAAACCCACGCGGACACGGGGAGAACATGCAAACTCCGCACAGAAAGGCCCTTGCCGGCCACGGGGCTTGAACCCGGACCTTCTTGCTGTGAGGCGACAGCGCTAACCACTACACCACCGTGCCGCCAAAAATACATTTATTATTTAATTTTTTATTCTTGCAACATCTCATCTCATTATCTCTAGCCGCTTTATCCTGTTCCACAGGGTCGCAGGCAAGCTGGAGCCTATCCCAGCTGACTACGGGCGAAAGGCGGGGTACACCCTGGACAAGTCGCCAGGTCATCACAGGGCTGACACATAGACACAGACAACCATTCACACCTACGGTCAATTTAGAGTCACCAGTTAACCTAACCTGCATGTCTTTGGACTGTGGGGGAAACCGGAGCACCCGGAGGAAACCCACGCGGACACGAGGAGAACATGCAAACTCCACACAGAAAGGCCCTCACCGGGCACGGGGCTCGAACCCGGACCTTCTTGCTGTGAGGCGACAGCGCTAACCACTACACCACCGTGCCGCCCTTCTTGCAACATATATAAAAAAAAAAAAAAGAAGTTGGGATGGTAAAGCATTTCCCATTTTGTCATGTTGACGTTCCTTCACAAAACACTTAAAAGATGTTAAGGGACTGAAGACACCAAGTGATGAAGCGTTTCAGGTGTTATTTTTCCCCATTCTTCCTGCAAACAGGTCTTCAGGTGTGCAACAGTGTAAGGTCATCATTGTCATATTTTTCATTTCAAAATTCACCACACATTCTCCATTGGGGACAGAAGACCCAGGCACCCTCTTCTTCCATAGCCATGTCTTTGTAATGTGTGCAGAATGTGCTTTTGCACTGTTTTGATGAAAAATCCCTGGAAAAGACGTGACCTTGAAGGCAGCATATGTTGCTCCAAAATCCCAATGTACTTTTTTTTTTTTTTCGCATTAATGCTCCATCACAGAAGTATAAGTTACCTTTGCCAAGGGCACTGACACAACTGCATACCATGACAGACCCTGGCTTTTGGACTTGTTGCTGGTAACTTGTTGCTTCAAATCACATCATCATTTACATTAATTGTTTTACCTCATTACTAGCCCTAAATCCCAACTTTTTTTTTTTTTTTTTTTGGGGGGGGGTGTTTGTTTTTGTTTTTTTTTAATGTCTTGCAGGCCTGACATTCAGGAACGGATGTATAAGAAGAAATGAAATGAGGTTGACCAGATAAAACATGAAATATTTTGGTTTCATATTGTCTGCAGTGAAATATAAGTAAAAGTAAATTTAGAAATCACTGCTTTCTTTTTTTATGTGCATCTTTCTTACCGTCCCAACTTTCTCTAATATGGGGCTATATCATTTATTATTATTATTATTATGATTAGTAGTAGTCGTAGTAGTAGTTCTTGTTGTTGTTGTTGTTGTACAATTACAACTACAATTACAGCAAGTGTCTCGGGAGTCTCATACTATTTATAAAAGAAGAATCCCATATTTTAATTCCAAGCATGGGGAATGCATTTAATTTAATTTGATTATTAGCAGAGTTATCCTATGAATATTATCCTGTCAGGGGAATTACTCAAATCCCATTAGATAATAGCCAGACTAGTGCAGGAAACTGGGAATTTATCCATTTTAAGGCCTATTTACATGGACATGGTGAGATTTTATGAACCAAACACACACACACACACACACACACACACACACACACACACACACACACACACACAAAGTAAATGGACCCTTGCTCATTAAGAGTCACACATGCAGTAGGAAAAAAACAAGATCATCAACAAACTAATGGGGAAAAATGTCATGGGAAAAAATCAGTCTATTGTCTATATATTTTCAGCTGTTATTAATTCTTCAGACAATAAATACATTTGAATTTGTAAGTAGGCTTAAGATATGGTCAAATATTTTTCAGCATTTGTATAGTATGGTAAGAAGAATAGTACAGGTAACTAAAAATAGCAACTAACATTTACAATCACATCCAAACTTCATTTTAAAACAGGGCTGAGTGTCAACATGTAATTTGTAAATGAGTGCAGAATGTGTTATCAGAATGTGTCTGCTCAACAGTTGTTCATTTCAGTATGATACGCATTTGCAAACAAGAGGCACTGTGACGTGCAGACCTGGATGCAGAGTTTTGGAAAAATGGGATTTTCAAAGACAGTTGTTTATCATTACACATTTTTTGAGGTTAATATTAATTTCATGTCAGAACTAAAACACACCAGACATAATTCAATTTGTGTTAGCATTGTGTTTAGCCTTAAAAATTAATTAATTCATTCATTCATTCATTCATTGAAAAACTTAGCTTTAAAGACCTGTATGTAACAAGGATAGAATGTGAACTGATTATGGCCTTAAACAGATGATGATGATAATGATAATGATTATTATTATTATTATTATTATTATTATTATTATAAGTACAGTACGGCATGGTGGTGTAGTGGTTAGCACTGTCGCCTCACAGCAAGAAGGCTCTGGGTTCAAGCCCAGTGGCCGACGGGTGCCTTTCTGTGTGGAGTTTGCATGTTCTCCCTGTATCTGCGTGGGTTTCCCCCACAGTCCAAAGACATGCAGGTTAGGCTAATTGGTGGCTCAAAATTGATCGTAGGTGTGAATGGTTGTTTGTCTCTATGTGTCAGCCCTGCGATGATCTGGCGACTTGTCCAGGGTGCATCCCACCTCTCGCCCATAGTCAGCTGGGATAGGCTCCAGCCTGCCCGTGACCCTGCACAGGATAAGTGGCTACAGATAATGGATGGATGGAAAATTGAATGTATTCTAGACTCATTACACATAAACTAAAATGTTTCAAGCATTTTCTATTTTAATTTTTAGAATTATGGCCTA
This sequence comes from Neoarius graeffei, assembly GCF_027579695.1. Classification (NCBI taxonomy): domain Eukaryota; kingdom Metazoa; phylum Chordata; class Actinopteri; order Siluriformes; family Ariidae; genus Neoarius; species Neoarius graeffei. The sequence continues at coordinate 49,555,222 of NC_083585.1, forward strand.
CAGCGCAAAAAAACAATCATTTCGGGTTTGAGTGAAACAGTATAACCACTACACCACTGTGCCGCCCATCTACACATTATCTATACTTATTATTTCTCAGGGTTTTGGGGGAAGCTGGTGCCAATCCCAGCTGACTTTGGATGAGGACTGGTCCTCTCTGGCCAGGTCAACAATCTATTGTAGGGTTGGGCTTCAGGGAGTGCAAGCTCTTTGCTCTACCACTGAGCTTCAGGAAGGACAAGCTCTTTGCTTGGCTGTTGAGCTTCAGGGAGGATGTTGTAACACTGGTGTCCATGCCAAATCCAAGCCCATGTCCAAGTCCCTGTCCATGCTCAAGCCCAATGGCCTGCTTGAGGCAATACCCATCCCAATGCCTGAGTCCATGCCATATCCAAATACATGCCCCTGCTGATGCCAGGATCCATGCCCATACTCAAGCCCAGAGTCTATGCTGATGTTCAAATCCATGCCCTTGCTGACATCAGGGTCCATGCTCAAGCCCAGAGTCATGCTTGAGTCCATGCCCATGTTTGAATTCATGCCCATGCTGACAGTGGGGTCCATGCCTATGCTCAAGCCCATGTCTATGCCTGAAACCATGTCTATGACTGAATTAATGCCCATGTCTAATCCGGAGCCCAAGTCCATGTCCTGCCCAGAGCCTGAGCCCAAATCCCTGTCCTGTCCAGAGCCCAAGCCCAAGTCCATGTCCTGTCCAGAGTCTGAGCCCAAGCCCACGTCCTGTCCAGAGCCCTCAACTATGTCTAGCTCGGAGCCCTTATCTGGGCCTATGTCTGAAGTCATGTCCAGACCTGAATCCATGTCCAGGTCCACACTCAAGCCCATGTCTATGCCAGAGCCTCTGACCATCCTCATGCCCCTATTCAAAGCCCAACCCAAGCCCAAGTCCCAGCCTAAACCCAGGTTCTGATGCCACATCTGCCCAGAACCAGAGTGGAACTCTGAGGGGACGTTTTCTTGTGCCAGGCCCTTTACCCCGAGGCAGTCCAAGGAGGATTTTAGCTGCCGGAGGGAGTTATTTGGAGGTTTCTGTCATGCCTTCACATGCTTGAGCCTGGCGCAGCTTGAGCAGCTGCTCGTATCCACGTGCATGGAGCGCGTTCCGCGTGCCCTTAAGATGATTGATCATTGCACACACCTGTTGCTGATTTGGAGCACAATCAGTGCACTCATATTAAGGACGCTGCTTTCTGCCAGATGGTGTGAAGTATTATCATGAATATCACTGCTATTTCTGTCATGTTCATTTCTTGCCATGTTTAATGGCTCTAGTTGATGCTTCTGTTTATGACTCTGCTTTCAGTTTTGTTACTCTGACCTTGCTTCATATTTTTTATTTGTATATTAGCACGCTTGTAAATAAAAACCTTCCTGCAATTACATCCATCTACTGCTGCTTCCTGACAATAGTGAGCTTAATTACACTGCATTTTAAGACATAAAAATTTTGCTTCTTACACAAGTGTCAGGTGATTTACATAAGTCTCAGCTTACTTTTTTTTTTCTTGCTAGACATGTGACATGTACACAATGTGTTAGGGTTAATAAATTGCCATGTAGCATGGACACATTTTCTAATGTGCAATGACTCTGTAAAGGTATGGAGAGAATAATGTTATCATGGCTTTTGGTAATTTATATCATTAGCATTTAATTTGAAATCTAGAGTAATATCAAAATCTATCTAAAATAAAGAGAGATGTTATGCAATAATAAATAAATGTATTTTATCTTTTAACCATTTTAATTTATCAGGGAATTTTATTCATAAACACCGTGTTTATCATGCTTTATGACGCTGCATTGAATCTGAAATTTTCTCTTTAAGAACATCTGATAATGTCAGGCAGAAACGTGACATCTGTGAAGGACTTTTTCATCATTGGTTTTCCTGGACTTCAGCCTAACTACTATGCCCTTGTATCTGCAGTTATGTTCATTGTCTATGTGTGCACTTTAATAGGGAATGGAATTTTTCTGCTTTTGTTTGCAACAAACAAGAGTCTCCATAAACCCATGCATTTTATTTATATGAGTCTTGTGTTGTCTGATGTGTTATTCAGTACATGCACCTTACCAAAGATTATTGCTCGATATTGGTTCCAAGATGGGACCATTTCTTTTGCAGCTTGTTTTTTTCAGATGTACTTAGTGCATTATTTTGGTACAGTCAATGCATGGACATTAGCTGAAATGGCCATAGATCGATATATAGCAGTTTGCTACCCATTTCATTACCATACTCTTATGTCAAATAGAAATATATTAATTATGTCCATTTTAGTCTGGGTTTTTGCTCATGGTGGCAATATAATGATAGTTGTTAGAGCTTCTCCCCTCCCTTACTGTGGAGCTAACACCATTGTACACTGCTATTGTGATCATGTATCTGTTACCCTTCTTGCATGCACTGACAGGGCTCCATATGGTTTTCCAGCTTTTGTTTATGCCATGGTAGTATTGCTGGGCTCTCTTTTCATTATTGTGGTCTCATATTCCTTAATTATTTTAGCTGTCCTAAAACTATCAAGCACACAGGGGCTGCTAAAGTGTTTTTCCACATGTAGTTCTCAACTCATTATAATTGCGCTCTTCTTCTTACCAAAGTGTTTTTATTACTTAGCTGCCAATATAGGTATCAGATTTAATGCTGATTTGAAAATAGCCATCATTATGCTGTATAGCCTGCTACCCCCAATGATCAATCCTTTACTCTATAGTCTAAAAACAGAAGAAGTTAAGAAAATATTGATAAGAAAATTTAAAAAAGGCCAAGTTAACTTGACCTAAAATGCCAGATATTAAAATATATTATACGGTAATACATGTGGACTGGGGCAGCACGGTGGTGTAGTGGTTAGCGCTGTCGCCTCACAGCAAGAAGGTCCTGGGTTCGAGCCCCGGGGCCGGCGAGGGCCTTTCTGTGTGGAGTTTGCATGTTCTTCCCGTGTCCGTGTGGGTTTCCTCCAGGTGCTCCGGTTTCCCCCACAGTCCAAAGACATGCAGGTTAGGTTAACTGGTGACTCTAAATTGACCGTAGGTGTGAATGTGAGTGTGAATGGTTGTCTGTGTCTATGTGTCAGCCCTGTGATGACCTGGCGACTTGTCCAGGGTGTACCCCGCCTTTCACCCGTAGTCAGCTGGGATAGGCTCCAGCTTGCCTGCGACCCTGTGTAGAAGGATAAAGTTGCTAGAGATAATGAGATGAGATGAGACATGTGGACTGGGTTTTTGTGTTTCTCTGGTTGTACTGTAATTGGATTCACACCATCATGCCTGACTTCAGTTGACGATGATCTGAATATTGTGGAGAAAATTCAAAATCTGTGAATTGATAGCTACTTTGAAATGGTCAGGTAAAGAAACAGAGTCCCTGAATCTCAATAGTAGTGTATTTCATGCTTTAAAATACCTAATTCAGTTTACTCAAAGATTGAGAATAAGATGTACTTTTATTAAAAATCAGACTCAAAATCACAGAGAATTCAAAGGGTCTGTACCAGAGATGCAATGAAGCAATAACTTGTAGAGTTGATTTATAATAATTAGAAGAAGAAGAAAGAAACCTTTGTCACATGCACACTTCAAGCACAGTGAAATTCATTCTCTGCATTTAACCCATCTGAAGCAGTGAACACATGCACACACCCAGAGCAGTGGACAGCCACACCAGAGTGCCCGGGAAGCAGTCAGGGGTTAGGTACATTGCTCAAGGGCACCTCAGCCCAAGGCCGCCCCATGTTAACCTAACTGCATGTCTTTGGACTGTGGGGGAAACCAGAGCACCTGGAGGAAACCCACGCAGACATGGGGAGAATATGCAAACTCCACACAGAAAGGCCCTCATGGCCGCTGGGTTTGAACCCGGAACCTTCTTGCTGTGAGGCGACCGTGCTAACCACTATGGATTATTATAACATGCAGGCCCACTACCCATCCATGAATGACTCCTTATCTTGATCCAGTTCTCGCTCAGACATTACAATGCTCACACTCACCTGAATTTTAATGGAAATGCTTTCTATTTTTGTTCAATCTCTCTGTGTACTTTGACAGCTTTTTCATGTATCTCCTTTGCAAGGTTTTCACATTTATCCAGTGTGACTCTGAGCATGATTACCTCTCTGGTTTTTAGTCTTTGCTTTCTGTGTGTTGTCTTTATCCTGTTTGTCATATACTGCTCTATTTGCATAACTATTTGTCCATTGCTTGTTTTTGACCACAGTGACTTGGACCAACTTACTTGGTTAATTGCTAAATAACATTAAGTAAGCACTGCCTCTGATTTATGACAATTTTCAGTATAAATCTGGGCTGACCCATGACAAAATACTATCATGATTTATTATCAGGTGGATCACAGAAACAATTAACATATATTTTCTTCTGCCATCCAAGGCAAAATAATTCTGGATATTTTGGATAATTCTTTAATTCTTGTTTAAATGATAATAAAATATTTCTTGGTTTGGCAATATTTTTTATTGTGCAATATTGTGTAAAACAAAGTCCACAATAAAACATCCAACTGGGTCAAAAAAAAAAAAAAAACACACATGGTCAGAACACAATCAAGGCTGATCACAATCAAAAGGGCAAAATCACAGAATGTATTCACAAAGGGTTTACACAAGTTTCTATCAGGGATGTCAAATGAAACTTCCCCCAATAAAGCTTGTCAGCTGGACCACCAAATTAAATTAATCAGAACAATAAATTCAAGGCCAGTAACTCTGCTACTGACAAAATGTGCCAATTTTGTAATGTTTGATTATCAAGCTGAAAACGTGATGCTACAAACATGTCACTCTGGATAAGGGCATCTGCTAAATGTCATGTCATGTAATGTAATGTAAAGTCTTTTTTCACAGTAACAGGGCTCAATACTAATGTTTTTGCTCTACTAAATTTTATTTATTTATTTATTGATCCATCCATGGGGGGGCATGGTGGTGTAGTGGTTAGCGCTGTCACCTCACAGCAAGAAGGTCCGGGTTCAAGCCCCGTGGCCGGCGAGGGCCTTTCTGTGCAGAGTTTGCATGTTCTCCCCGTGTCCACGTGGGTTTCCGCCGGGTGCTCCGGTTTCCCCCACAGTCCAAAGACATGCAGGTTAGGTTAACTGGTGACTCTAAATTGACCGTAGGTGTGAATGTGAGTGTGAATGGTTGTCTGTCTCTATGTGTCAGCCCTGTGATGACCTGGCGACTTGTCCAGGGTGTACCCCGCCTTTCGCCCGTAGTCAGCTGGGATAGGCTCCAGCTTGCCTGCGACCCTGTAGAACAGGATAAAGCGGCTACAGATAATGAGATGAGATGAGATGAGATGAGATGAGATGAGATGAGATGAGATGAGATGAGATGAGATGAGATGAGATGAGATGATCCATCCATCCATTATCTGTCACTGCTTATCCTGTGCAGGGTCGCAGGCAAGCTGGAGCCTATCCCAGCTGACTATGGGTGAGAGGCAGGGTGCACCCTGGACAAGTCATTATCTATCTATCTATCTATCTATCTATCTATCTATCTATCTATCTATCTATCTATCTATCTATCAAATCAAGTTTATTTGTATAGCGCTTTTAACAATAAATATTGTCGCAAAGCAGCTTTACAGAATTTGAACGACTTAAAACATGAGCTAATTTTATCCCTAATCTATCCCCAATGAGCAAGCCTGTGGCGACAGTGGCAAGGAAAAACTACCTCAGACGACATGAGGAAGAAACCTTGAGAGGAACCAGACTCAAAAGGGAACCCATCCTCATTTGGGCAACAACAGACAGCCTGACTATAATATTAACAGTTTTAACAGGTATAACCCTCAACTGTCCTCATGGGGCCGTCCTTCACAGGAGCGGTGCGATAAAACTCCGACCAGACACAGGGCACCAGGATGGATCAAGCAGGTCCGAGGGGCAGAAGATCCAGCATCTCAATCCCAGGATCAACATGTAACTCAGAGGGACAGATTGGGGGGGGGGGGGGAAGAAAACATGTTGTTAGATATGCCCTAAAAATGACAAGTATTAAATCTGTGTGGTAGGCTCGCAGAGACGAGAGTCTTGACATCAGACATAATACACAACAATGGCATGTTAATATGGTTAAAAAATATCATGACCTGCTCTGGCTAGATGCTTGATTGGGTGATGGGAGCACACTCCTCAGCAATGATGAGATGCAGATGGGACCCTTAGGGCTGGCCAAGGCAATTCAGTTACATTTCACCGGGTCTGGGACATGCGACAGAATGTCTGACGGCCAATTCCCTGCAGGCTACGATAGCCAGTCGAGGTCTCCACCCTCTCCACCAAAAGATTTCCTGTTGACTCCATGCAACTCAGAGGGACGGATTTGGGGTGGGGGGGAGGGAAAGAAAACACAGGTGGTTAGGTATGCCCAATGTCACCTGAATAAGTAGGAACAGTATACATATTGCACCGAGTACAAGCAGGGACTCCGGCAACTAACTATGACAGCATAACTAAAAGGAGAGAGCCAGAAGGTAACACAGGCATGAGGGAGCCCTGGGACATAAAGCAGCCAGCCACTACACCGTCAACAAACTCGAGTGAGCAAGCGAGTGGGGACTGACAGCATCCATACATCCCAGTTTACCAAAACACTCTATGTCTGAGGACCCTCCAGATCTACTCCTTTACCTCATAAACACCATTAACAAAAGGCTTGACTAAACAGATATGTTTTCAGCCTAGACTTAAATGCTGAGACTGTGTCTGATTCCCGAACATTACTTGGAAGGCTGTTCCATAACAGTGGGGCTTTGTAAGAAAAAAAAAGATATCCATCCATCCATCCATCCATCCATCCATCCATCCATCCATCCATCCATCCATCCATCCAGTCCACTTGTCATTTGATTAAGTGTAATGTGGCCTTTTACCCAAAATGAGTTTGACACCCCTGTTCTAGGTGCAAGATAAACAAAGCTCAGGAAAAAGTTATCCAGAACTAATTGAGGCATGACTTCACAGGTTGTGTGTGTGAATGCACTGCCTGTAAAAAGTGTCCAGACCAATGACATATGAGGTGCAATCAAAAAGTTCTGGCACTGTTCCTGTTGTGAATGAACTAAGTGCGGCAAGGTCGTGTATGTGCAGCAGGAGCAAGCAATAATTTTCATGAGGCAGTATCCCTTTTGATATCCTCCTGTCAACACTGGGACATGTGTTACACATGTTTTTGACAATACATGCGCATGCGCACTGCAGTTTTACGATGGACTGGACAGTAAACATCAAATTCTGTGTCAAACTCAGAGAAATCAGCAAGAAATACCCTGGAAGTGTTTCAGCAAACCTAGTTGTATAATTACTCACTTCTAAATCTTTTGTGGTCATTTTTTGATAACTTTTGATTTGATTCATATGTTGGTTTTTCTGACTTTATGTGAATTAAAATATGCAAATTTGCCAGTTTTCTCTTTGAAAATAGGCACATCTCAAAAGAACCAATGTCCTGGTCACAAAAGCAAAGTTTGAGGGGAATAATAGCCATTTTCTATATATTTGTAGTATAAGCAATTATGGTGAGGCGGAAAAAAATGGCTAACTTACCCAGGTAGAAAATAATAATAATTATTGTTACATAGTGTAATTTTTACAGATGTAACTTAAAATGTATGTTTGGCTTGTTTTCCATTTACTTACATGGGAATGCATGGAGTTAAAATTTGTACTGCAGTCAGCTTCTACTACATCAATTATTTAGACAAATCATACATTTTAATGTTCCAAATGTAACTTTGGGATGAATAATCCTTTCAATTCTCAAAACATTGTCTCAAAATGTTTAGATACATGTGTTCAATACAACGTTTTGACTGTGACTGAATTCTGGCAAAAAGCTAGAAATTTGGTTTTGGTTTTGATCAAAATTGGATTTTTTTGCCTATAACAGACACTGGCAACTCAGCTTTAATAAATAATCAATATATTTAACCAAAATTACCTGGAATTGCTTTCTAAACTTTCCCACAATATCTTCTACAAAGATTATGTTGAGAAAGGAACCAAATAGTTATGCAAATGCAGTGGGAAACACAGCCAGTTGACCTCTCAAACCAGGCCAGAAATTCCAGTGGCCTGGACTGTCTTGTGACTGATTTGGCCTGCTCGATCTTTTTTGTTTGTTTGTCAGTTTGTTTCAAGAGATAATGTTTCACCCACGTTGTCAAATGTGATTGGTTAATGAATTATAAATAAAATATAAAAATAAATATTTAAAGCTAGATGGGGTGGCACGGTGGTGTAGTGGTTAGCGCTGTCGCCTCACAGCAAGAAGGTCCGGGTTCGAGCCCCATGGCCGACGAGGGCCTTTCTGTGCGGAGTTTGCATGTTCTCCCCGTGTCCGCGTGGGTTTCCTCCGGGTGCTCCGGTTTCCCCCACAGACCAAAGACATGCAGGTTAGATTAACTGGTGACTCTAAATTGACCGTAGGTGTGAATGTGAGTGTGAATGGTTGTCTGTGTCTATGTGTCAGCCCTGTGATGACCTGGCGACTTGTCCAGGGTTTACCCCGCCTTTCGCCCGTAGTCAGATGGGATAAGCTCCAGCTTGCCTGCGACCCTGTAGAACAGGATAAAGCAGCTAGAGATAATGAGATGAGATGAGCTAGATGGCCTTTTGATTTCATAAAATCAGTGAAATTTAGTTCCCTCTGAAATTTGGTCATTGTAATAGATGTTTAAATCTGCAGTATGCTTAAAAAAACCCAGGCCATTCTGTGGCTGGGAAGTTATTTAATTTGAGGGAATTCCCAAGCAAATAATATGCATGAAATTGCTCACTTCGCGCAGTCAAGCAGGCAGAGGAAGTACGTGTGTGCAGGCGCAGGTTTACCTCCTTCTTCTTTTGGGTTTTACAGCAGCTGGAATCCACAGAGTTGCATTCCTGCCATCTACAGATTTACCTTTGACTGTGCACTGACAGTTACATCATTCTGTCTCTAAACGAACAGCTGATCACACCGAGGTGCTTGCTGACCACCGATATTTATTAGTTTGGTCCTGCGGTTCCTTTCCTTCGCAACATAATGTCTTTTCTTCTCACGTTCCGTTATTATAGTCGGTCTTTCACATTTCATTTGCACACTCACATTTTTCTTTCCTGTTTCAAATTTGTATCCCACAATGCCTTGCGTGAACGGGGAAAGCCAACCATGTGTTGCATGACATAATATCTTGAATTGGGTCATGGTGAAGTAGGAAAAAATAGCAGAGAATTTAGGGCCATGTGGCTTTAAATTCATTAATTGTTATATTTAAAAAATACCTAATAGTGAATTCTGTGATTCAAATTCAGTAACTTTTGGTCCATGAAGCAAAAATAATTGGGTGTCAGGGATTTTTTGTTTGTTTGTTTGTTTGTTTGTTTGTTTTATGACCTACACTTGAAAAAGCTGAAAGGCCTTTAAAATGAATAAATAATTGAAATCAGCATGAAACAGAGCAATTAAGATGCACTGAAAAAAGCAGGCAGGTGGAGCAGACAACGAAAAGACGTGAAAAAACATTACCAAGGGAATATGAGAAAAATGCAGGAACTTCAAGTTCAGGTCAGTATGATGTACAAATGTAGAATTAATAATATTTAATTAAGCCATTTTTAATGTGATTTTCAGTACTTCTGTGAGCTAGCCTTTTTTAGGATCTGCATTACTTTCACTGGAAGTTTTTTTTTTTCTTATTGATTATTTGGAACTGTCTTGGAATTATTTTATGATGGTTTTATTCGTTTTATTGACACACATGCACCTTGCCATAAATTTAGAGTAAAGGCCCATAATAACCCTTGGCATATGTATGTGCATGTATATACATTTGTGGTCAGAAGTTTACATACACTCATCATGGACATGAATGTCATGGCAATATTGGGCCTTCAGTGATTTCTTTGAACTGTTCTTTTTTGGGGCAGTATGATAATACAACAAGCACCATTAAGAAGAAAAAATAATAATTTGTTTGTAAAAGATCCTCCTGAGTTTCTCAGATAGTCCAGAAATGTAGGGATCTAAGTAATTCAGAAGGATCTTCTACGAACACAACATTCCTGTACACTTCAGCCCCAGTAACACTCTGAGGCAGAAATTGTTCCACCCTAAGGACAGAATACCCAGACACAAACAGGACAACATCTCATCTCATTATCTCTAGCCGCTTTAGTCTGTTCTACAGGGTCGCAGGCAAACAGGACAACATAGTGTATGCAATTCAATGCAGTGAGGAATGCACAGACCTGTACATTGGGGAAACAAAACAACTGATTCACAAGTGCATGGCTTAACACAGGAGAGAGCCAGTTCCTCAGGCCAGGACTCTGCAGTCTATCTTCATCTCAATAACAAAGGCCACTCATTTCAGGACTGCAATGTACTCATTTTAGCCAGAGAAGACCGGTGGTTTGAAAGAGGAGTAAAATGGCCCTTTTCCATTACCCTTTTTCAGCTCACTTCAGCTCGCTTCAGCTCACTTCAGCCCGACACGGCTCGCATTTCGACTATCTAAGAACTGCACGACTCAGCTCGCTTCAGCCCTGCTCAGCCCCCAAAACTCGCACGGTTTTGGAGTGGGGCTGAAGCGAGCCAAACCGAGCTGAGTGAGGCTAGGGGCGTGAGGAGACACTCCCCTGTGCACTGATTGGTGAGGAGGCGTGTCCTCACATGCCCACACACGCCCCGCGAGCACGCTGGGATCTGTAAACACCGTAAACCCGGAAGAAGGAGAATTACGAATTACGAGAATTATGAAGCCTTATGTGCCTCACCTCATCTATACGCTCTTGCCAGTATCTGTTGGCGTTGTCGGTGACAACAAGCCACAGCACCAAGACCAGCAACACTAACGACTCCATGTTTATTGTTTATTATCCGGGTTGTGAGACTGCCGCTTAAAAGGTCACTGATGTCACTGTTTGCGCCGCCTAACGACATCACGTGACGTCCACCCACTTTCGCTAACTCCACCCAATGTGTCCACCCACTTCCAGCCAGCACGGTTCAGCGCGGTTGTAGTCGAAATGCAACTCCAACAGCCCCACTTAGCTCGACTCAGCCCGACTCAGCACGGCACGGCTCAGCCCAACTCAGCCGCGTTGGTAGTGGAAAAGCGGCAAAAGAAGCCATCTTTGTCAACCTGGAATGACCATCTCTTCACAGAGGAGGTGGTCTGAGACACCACTTATCAGCCACCTACAATGCAGTCCTTGGTACACTTCCCAGAAAACTGAATAAACATCCACACCAAAACTCAGCTGACTTCAATGACTCACATGATGGCAGAGAGAGCCAACGACCCACAGATCACCCTAATGACTCTCTAGGCTGCTAACATCATTCACACCTGTCCTCCAGTGACCCTAACACCTACAGAATAACTGACGATCCATGTGATCTCAATGACTCTCATTAGGGTTGCTTTTGGTCTACTAGAGGATAAATACCTGGAACTCCCCACTAGTCAGACAGAACTGAAGAAGCCTTTCGGATGAGAGGTGAAATGTCTTCAAGGATTTCAAGCAAGTCCAGTTGCCTTCTTTAGCACCTACAGAAGACCTCAAAAAAATTAAAAAAGCAACAAAATATGGAATAAAAGTATTTGATGGTAAGAACATATCTTTTTTATTTTTCAAGAATTATTATAGCATTTTTCACAAATTGCTACTGTCATTTCACCAGTTTGTTTACATTCTGAGCAGAAATGATTTTGTCAAACATTTTGTATAAAGTTTTTAATTTGTCAAATTTGAAAAAAATAATAATAAAAATGCTCTGCTTCTCAGAATCCAGTGAATGTGTATATAATAAATCAGGTATTCCACTCAATCTCGTCATACATGGCTTATAGGTGACTCGGTGCGATGCACCTCGTCAGCTATCAGCTCACGTATGACTCGATTTTGTGGAATAACTGTTAATTATTAAATTATATAGCTGAACATATCTTTGTTACAGTTTGTTCTGAAAGTCAGTGGATATTTTTCAAGACAGTCTCCAAGAAGCCTCATTTCAAAAAAAAAAAGCCTGTTATGTTCCCATATAGCTTAGGGTTGTCAAGCTAGTGGCTATAACTTGATTTAAACTGAACCTAGTAATAAACATTGGTAGTTAGTCAGCAGTTATTCTTTGATGTGTTACTAATGTCATTTTACCACCAGTAGATTAGTTTACAAATGTAGGTGTTGGCCATTGTTCAAATGTCCTACAGAAAACCCACATATGAGGTAATTTTACATGTGATAGAGTAAAAGGACCCCAGAGGAACAAACACTTCATTAAATAGCTGGCCTCTTGTGTGTTCGAAGAGGATTTATCAAGCTTCAATGGGCTTTGTTTAATCAAGTACTGTTCTTGTTTACAAGTTGTAACATACTTAAAAGTTGTAAGAAACTATAGCTTGCTCCAAATTGCATGAAGGTCAGAATGCATTGTTTGAAGCTTTAGTCCATTTTTGTTAGTCTATACTAATGGATACATCAATAATTTGTGATTGATATTATGTCAGAAAAAACAGCAACATAATCTTCTGTTTCCCTTTGTAAAATTGCAGTGATTAGGTGATCCTGAGATAATCCTGAAATACTTCCGAAGCTATGAACCACTATTCCAATTTCACACTTATTGAAGAATTCTACCTTCTTGGATTTCCAGGACTCACTCCAGCATATTATGCAACAGTGGGAACCTTTCTTCTCTTAATTTATCTCGTGCTTGCAGGGGGAAATATTTTAAGTGTGGTCTTTGTTTGTTATGAAAAGAACCTCAGAAAACCTACCTACCTTATATTCTGTAATCTTGCAATAGTGGAATTTGGTTTTGGAACCATCACAATGCCTAAAATGATTGCAAAGTACCTGTTTAATGATGAAACTGTAACCTATCTGGGATGCTTTGTTCAGATGTTTTTTATCCATTATTTTGGGGCTGTCACTTCTTTCATTTTGCTTTTAATGTCCTTTGATCAGTTTATTGCCATATGTAACCCTCTTAGATACCGTGCTCTTGTTACAAATCATTCTATGGCAATTGCATGTGGTATATTTTGGGTGATTCCAGTCTCATGGCTGATACTGATAATTCACCAGACTATAGACATGCCTTTCTGCGACTCTAACATCATAACCCACCTCTTTTGTGACCAAAATTCTATAAGTATATTGGCCTGTGGTGATTTAAGGAAACTGAGATTGTTGTTCCTTATTATGACGATGATTGTGATGTTGGGGCCCTTTGTTTTCATCATATTTTCTTACCTAGTGATCATTGTAACTGTCTTAAAAATACCAAATGTCCAAGCAAAGTACAAATTATTCTCTACATGTAGCCCTCAGCTTCTTATAATATCTCTTTACTATTTGCCTCGATGTGCTGTCTATATTACAGACATAAAGGTTCAAATGTCTATTAATAATCGTGTTATACTTGTCATGTGGTATAGTCTACTTCCCCCTCTTATTAACCCATTTATATTCTTCTTTCGAACTAAGGAAATCAAACAAACTATCATCATGAAACTGAGAAAAAGAAAAATAAGTAATCAACTGAATATTCCTTCAGACTGAAAAAATTCAAAAGGGTTTTAGCACACTACTGTAGTAGACATACACAGTCTGCACATAAAATGTAGTAAGAATCTTATAAAAAAAAACAATTCTTCCTCTTCAAATAATAAATTACTATCTTCCAATTTCATTGTGTTGTCCATAAACATATAAAATATCCTTCTTGTTATTTGTCAAATTATTGTTGAGTCAGTAAATCAGGATAGGAACACTAGCATTACATACAGTATATGTAATTAATCTTCCATTTAACTACTAATACTAATATGCTAATATTTCTACTGTTACGATGTTATTATTCAATAGATTATATATATATATATATATATATATATATATATATATATATATATATATATATATATATATATATATATATATTCCCTTTGGACACAAGGAAAAATGCTATGGAACTTCATGTGTACAATTATACACATTATGTCCAAAGGATGGATAGATAGATAGATAGATAGATAGATAGATAGATAGATAGATAGATAGATAGATAGATAGATAGATAGATAGATAGATAGATTAGATAAAACTGTATTTATCCCTTTCGGAGGGTTCCCTCAGGGAAATTAAGATTCCAGCAGCATCATTACAGATAAACAGAGAAAAGAAATAGAAAAAAACTTCTAGATAAATTAAAATAAATTAAGTATTTACATATACGAATATAAAAGAATAAGATATGGGGAAGAGAGGAAGGGGGAGAGGGAAAGGGGGGAGAAGTGGGGTTATTGCACATTATATATATATATATATATATATATATATATATATATATATGGGTCCGTCTCAGAAACTGGTCTCTCATTTGGGACATTATGGTCAAAAAATAAATTTTCTAATTTGACTTTTTTTTTTTTTTTTGCATTTACCTAACACTCAATGTTTCTTTTGTCATGTTTAATAAGAATAAAGATAGCATCTTGCTTTATCTGGCTTCCACTGTGGAAATTTTTTTTTTTATTACAATTCAAATGCTTTTGTAAAATTGATTTACCATATAAAATAACTCCATCATGAAGAATTAAAGCCCCTCCTTCACAGATGAGTGAAAATATTGAATACATTTCCTCTTTTTGATTGCTTGGGTTAAAAATGCCAAGTTATGATGACTGAATTGATTATTCACTTAAATATGAATAATATGATACATTTTGGGTATTTGATATGGTGAAATAGGACACAATGGAAAAATCAAGAACACACCAGAAAGATGAGAAAAACGGTGGTGGTAAAAGAACAGCGAATGTACCGGCTGAAGGTCGCGTGGGTCTCTGCTGCGGCGCACAAACAATGGACATCACTACCGCACTGGACAGAGCGGGGGTGGGGCAAAATGACTGGCCGTAGAGTCCATCAAATTATAGCTCAGAAATTCATACAAGACCAGCTACCATTGTAACATATTCTGTAAGAAACACATTTTATACCTAACTTTCAGTTTTCGTTTTAAAAAACAAAATCACAGATTTTTAACTACATTTTTATATGGCATAGTGATTTTAAGTTACTACTTTTGGTGAGGTAGTGACCTCGACCCTGAGGCTTTCCATTTAGATCAAAACACACGATCGTATTGGTTTTGGGTATGTGGAAAATGGGGTTACAACGGTGATCAAATATTTTGCATGATGTTTTATTACGGTTATGATTATTCTGTGAGCGCACCAATCCTTAGGTGTATAAAGTTACAACTTAAAATACAATTAGTGATAACTGTCAACTTTTCAGTGGACGACAACCATTTTAAGGGAATGCGATGTAGTCAACCATTTATCATGTCCCAGATCAAGCTGCCATTTTTCCACAAATTTGCAGAATTTTTGCCAAATTCTGAATATTCACATCAAAGATTTAGTTTTATCTGTATTATTTCTTTCATCATTTTATTTCAAATTAAAACCAACATCACCATTCAAAACTGTATAGTTTACTGACTGAGTATATTTAGTGGGGTACCCCCACAGTACCCAGTTTCTGAGACAGACCCATATATTCAATAAATTACTAATGAGGAAATCTTTGTGTTTGCACTGTAACTAGTTGTCAATATTTTTCCAATTAAAAATTTGTCAGCAGTCCATGATATAGTCATATATATGTAGATAACATTCCAGGGATAAAAACACAATGGATAAGAGTCTTTTTTTTTTTGGTGCTGGTGTTGTTGTTGTTGTTGTTGTTGTTGTTGTTGTTGTGGTTTTTGTTTTTCAGCAATGTAAAAAGTAGAAGCATTTGGGTTTATTTATTTATTTATTTATTTATTTTGATAATACAGAAAATATATCACTGTTGAACATGATGCTGGTGAAAACATTAAAGAAAGGAAGGTTAATAATACGGGAACTGATAATTGATAAAAATGTGAAGGTGGACTTTCTTTCAACAGTGTGACATGTCCATAGTTCATCCTTATGATTACTCCAGATTTAACCACCCAAGATGTCAAATGAATGCATCCCTTAGTCTGTTTAATCACATTTTATTGGCTACCAGCTGCCATGGGGAGAGCCATCACTGAGTTTATTTGATCACATTTGTTACCAGCCCCTATGATGACAAAAAATGAGAACCAGGATTGATTAACCAATTGGGATCAGGTACATTCTATGCGTAGGGTCATCAGTCGATGAAGTACTGATGCTTGAATACTGCAGGAGGAAAAAGATGGGTGGATCTGGTTTTTTAAGGGATGATGTTATTTTCAACATTTCAGTGGAACAATTAACTACGGTATGTCTACACTGTTAGTGTTAATATAATGGCAAAAGTGGTTAATGGCAAGCAACAGACTATAAATATAACCATTGCCTCTACTTCTGTCTTGCATCAACCCAAAATGCATGAGTGTCTTGCATATATCTTTTTTTCTTTTTTTTTTTTGTATACATAACACAGTGATTTTATTTAGCGTATTCTCTCAAAACCATGAGCAAAGATGGCAGAAATAGTATTTTTGGGTCTTTCAAATTTGAATTGATCTCTAATTAACTATCATCAATATCTTATTTCAGCTTCTTTGTCTTTTCTTTTTTTGAACTCTAGAACCTAAAAAGAAAAAAAAAAACTTTATAATGATGTACCACAGTATCTTCACAGAATATTATTAGGTAGTTATCAGGTAGTTATAACGTACTTGAACTTACTTAACATAGTATGTAAATTAACAAATTATTGGGCCATGTAACTGTAAATAATATCTTCAACAATAAAACTGAGACCAAAAATATTTAAATTCAGAAGCAGACTGCCATACATCCATTATGTATTATATGCGTCATACTCCAATAAGCTCCAAGTCTCTTCAGAAACAAGCCAGAGGGGCACATGGATCATATATTTTTAAAATACCAACTTACACTAGAATCCATATTAGCCATCTATTTACAATGGATTGCCTCTACTGCATTATAAGCTCGGGAATTGTGACACTATAATACGCTCTACATATACAGTATCACGGCTCGAAATTCACGGTGGTCCAGTCACCCGAGGCGGCTTAATTTGTCATTTGGCGCGTAATTCCTGTCACTAGTCAGCCAGGCTGGCTAGTTGAAAATAAAAAATATATATGAAGCGAAGATTCAGACTAGGGCTGTGCGATATATCTAATATATTCGATATATCTCCGAAAATTCTGTGTGAGATACATAAAATTATTATATCGTAACTATCGAGTATTTTATGGTCATCTTCCGACTTGCATTTGTTTTGTGTTTGTTGCATTTGTTTAAAACATTTTCTGATGGTTTTCTCCCTGTCCCTCAGGCAGTAATGTGAGAGGCTGCCTAAGGGTAAAAAAAACCAATAATGTCACACACTCGCCAACCAATCCCGGGCGACATCTCGTTGCTGAAAGGAACTTGCGGGAATATTTTCTAGTTTCGGTTTACAGCGCTGACTCAGTTCGTGCAACTGCTGGTGTTGCACAGGCTACCGTGTAAGCTCTGTCAATTTCAGCGACAAATTAAAAATGGAAGCAGACGAATTGGTTCCTAAAAGAACTAGTAAGGGGTAAGTCATCCAGCATTTTTTGGGATATCGCGAGGAGGACGTGGAACAGCAAATGCCAGTTTGTAAAGTGTGCAAAAAAACTGTCATCACAAAAGGCAGCAGCACTACAAATATGTTCCATCACCTGAAAACTCCCCCAGTACAGTATGAAGAGTCTCTTAAATTCCGAACTACTTGCCCACGAGCTAACCCCCCCCCACAAGCTAAACAAATGACCATAGCAGCCTCGTTCTCCAAAGCCACCCCATATGAGAAAACGAGTCAGAGATGGAGAGCTATAACGGATGCAATCACTAACGTCATTGCCGAAGACATGATCCCAATTAGTATAGTGGAAAAACCAGGCTTCCAAAAATTATTAAACACACTCGATCCCAAATATGAGTTGCCTGGCCGCAGACATTTTACAGAGAAGGCAACACCGGAATTATACACATCTGAGAGGCAGAGCCGGAAAACATTCAGTTCAAAAGTGTGCAAAGAGAAAAATTATGTTTTGCAGATCTCTCTCTTCTCTCCCTCAATCTCTCTCTCTATTGTGAATGTTCCAGTGGGTCTCAATAGTCAGGTTAATAGCTTGGAGATCTACCTCTATTTTTTAAAATAATTTAATGAAAGAGCACTTTTCTTATTTAGGCTAAATGTCTTTCTCAGTGTTGAGCTTGCACTTTATTGATTTGAGCTCTGAGCAGCTCTGTATTGTATTGCCCCTTTGTTGCAATTTTCAAGATTGTTTTTTCAGTTTGTGCCACATCTTTGTTGAATAAAAATAGTCTTATTTCAACTCAATTGTGATTAATCACGAACATGAAAATTTTAAATGTGTTGTTGAAAACCACCTGTAAAGTTAACCAAGAATGTTATTTAATCTGCAGGGATTGTAGTGAAAACAGTAAAGAGTAAAAGTTAGATTTCATGGGGTCCTTTAGAGGAGATTTCAATATATCATATATTGTGAAATGGAGAAAATGTATCGTGATATTCATTTTTTCCCATATCGCACAGCCCTAATTAAGACACACCGTCAACTAAAGCCGCCGCATATTAAGCGTGTGCCGTGTCTGTGTTAATCGATGTGTTTATCGGCAGGACGGAAAATACCGAAGAATTCCGAATCATATCGTGTATGAGTCAGGCTGTCGTTTTTTTCACTACTGCGTATGCATATAACGCATCTCGTTGAATATCGCGGTAATCACGTTATCAAATTCAATAGATGTGGCCACATTATTGCCCATTTAAACACGTGTTTTTGTTGTTGTTTACATCTACATCTGACAAAGCTACGTTGCAATGTGGAATTTTCTGAAAGGTGTACAGAAACCGCCAGAGACGGGGAGAAAGCGACCTCGGTCTGAAGAGGAGAAAAAGGCCGCCGATAAAGCGTACGAGAAGGAGAAACGACAAAGGACTTATAAGCAAACGTGGGAGCAGGGTAGGCCTTGGCTACGATACGATTTTTATGGAATACTTCATTTTTTTCAAGTTGATTCCTAGTCAATATGAAGCTCCTAATGCTTTCTCTCTCATAAATGGTTAAATACAGAAAGCATGTTGGACATATTTTGGGTGCTATAGTCATGATAGTAAGTGTATTTGTTTTCAATACTCATACACCAAGTTGCCAAGTTTTCCAATATATTATTATTTGTTGATATTATATTATGGTGCTCTGTGCTGTTCTCATTTATGTATTTAACAACAGTATCAAAATACTCGGGTCTTGAAATAAACGCACACTAGTCATGAACAGTGGTAACTACTCTCTTTTGTGTTATTTTTGACAGAAGTAAAATTCATACATGAACAAATTTTGGCTAGTTGATTTTCTGTTTGGCTAGTTACTTTGGAAGGTAACTAGTCTGGCTGGCTGGTGAAAAAATACATTAATTTCTAGGCCTGAGTATGCAATTTTAAACAAAAAATACACTATCTCTACATTGTTGGTCAGTTCTGTATCACCTGGAGTGTAAATGCAGCTATGCAGTGGCAGCTCATGTTATGAGCTGCATGTGTGCCGCCAAGGTATTAGTTGTAATTAAACTATTAAAAAATTGGAATTAATCAAATCTAATCAAAATTAGATCTAATCTAAATACTAAGAAGTGTATTGAAGCACTAGTGCTAAAAAGTAGTATAAATTAAAATACTGTAAGCAAAACACTGAAAGAAAAGTCCATAAAAGCACTTATTTAGCCTATTCTTATGCTATAACTCCAAACAAATTATTCAATTTACAGTGGGGCAAAAAAAGTATTTAGTCAGCCACCAATTGTGCAAGTTCTCCCACTTAAAAAGATGAGAGAGGCCTGTAATTTTCATCATAGGTACACTTCAACTATGAGAGACAGAATAGGGGGAAAGAATCCAGGAAATCATATTGTAGGATTTTTAATGAATTAATTGGTAAATTCCTCAATAAAATAAGTATTTGGTCACCTACAAACAAACAAGATTTCTGGCTCTCACAGACCTGTAACTTCTTCTTTAAGAGGCTCCTCTGTCCTCATTACCTGTATTAATGGCACCTGTTTGAACTCATTATCAGTGTAAAAGACACCTGTCCACAACCTCAAACAGTCACACTCCAAACTCCACTATGGCCAAGACCAAAGAGCTGTCAAAGGACACCAGAAACAAAATTGTAGACCTGCACCAGGCTGGGAAGACTGAATCTGCAATAGGTAAGCAGCTTGGTATGAAGAAATCAACTGTGGGAGCAATTATTAGAAAATGGAAGACATACAAGACCACTGATAATCTCCCTCGATCTGGGGCTCCATGCAAGATCTCACCCTGTGGGGTCAAAATGATCACAAGAACGGTGAGCAAAAATCCCAGAACCACACGAGGGGACCTAGTGAATGACCTGCAGAGAGCTGGGACCAAAGTAACAAAGGCTACCTTCAGTAACACACTACGCCACCAGGGACTCAAATCCTGCAGTGCCAGATGTGTCCCCCTGCTTAAGCCAGTACATGTCCAGGCCCGTCTGAAGTTTGCTAGAGAGCATTTGGATGATCCAGAAGAGGATTGGGAGAATGTCATATGGTCAGATGAAACCAAAATAGAACTTTTTGGTAAAAACTCAACTTGTTGTGTTTGGAGGAGAAAGAATGCTGAGTTGCATCCAAAGAACACCATACCTACTGTGAAGCATGGGGGTGGAAACATCACGCTTTGGGGCTGTTTTTCTGCAAAGGGACCAGGACGACTGATCCGTGTAAAGGAAAGAATGAATGGGGCCATGTATCGTGAGATTTTGAGTGAAAACCTCCTTCCATCAGCAAGGGCATTAAAAATGAAACGTGGCTGGGTCTTTCAGCATGACAATGATCCCAAACACACTGCCCGGGCAACGAAGGAGTGGCTTTGTAAGAAGCATTTCAAGGTCCTGGAGTGGCCTAGCCAGTCTCCAGATCTCAACCCCATAGAAAATCTTTGGAGGGAGTTGAAAGTCCGTGTTGCCCAGCGACAGCCCCAAAACATCACTGCTCTAGAGGAGATCTGCATGGAGGAATGGGCCAAAATCCCAGCAACAGTGTGTGAAAACCTTGTGAAGACTTCCAGAAAACGCTTGACCTCTGTCATTGTCAACAAAGGGTATATAACAAAGTATTGAGATGAACTTCTGTTATTGACCAAATACTTATTTTCCACCATAATTTGCAAATAAATTCTTTAAAAATCAGACAATGTGATTTTCTGGATTTTTTTTTCTCATTTTGTCTCTCATAGTTGAGGTATACCTATGATGAAAATTACAGGCCTCTCTCATCTTTTTAAGTGGGAGAACTTGCACAATTGGTGACTGACTAAATACTTTTTTGCCCCACTGTATGTTTAACTGTGAAAAAGTAAAGGTGAATTGTAAACATTACATTTATGACATTTAGCAGATGCTGTTATCCAGAGCAGTCTGGGGAGGAGTTGGGGATTGGGTGTCTTGCTCAAGGGTACTTCAGCCATTCCTTCAAGTCCAGGGAATCAAACCAGCAACCTTTTGGTCCCAAAGCAACTTCTTTAACCATTAGGCCAACACTTCCCCAGTGGTTTGCCTTTTAATGTTCATTCACATATTGTATTTATCAGATTTTCTTTTCACCTTAAGATAATTCAATAATCTCTCACTTCATGACAAGCTTTACATTAATTGTCAATTTTTACTGTCATAGATTAGCTTTTTCCTGCCCCCACTGCAGTTTCATATTTGCTTTTTTTTTTCTTCCCCACACACCATAAGTCATGAAAATGGCTCACATGGTTTAATGGTTTAACTGGCTACAAATACCCAGAGTATTCAGAACCATATTTAGATGGAGATGTACAGTATATACACACACTGTATGATGGGAGGTGGAGCAAACGCTCATAATTTGCCATTTAAAGAAACATAATAAATGATTTAATTATCCAGTGATTATTAAAAAAAGACAGTAAATGGAGCATTTCCACCATTCCAGGTTTAATGAGAGTATAGGAGGGCATAACAATATTATAGTAATAATATTATAGTATAAGAAGGAGAAGAGAAGAGAAGAGAAGAGAAGAGAAGAGAAGAGAAGAGAAGAGAAGAAGAATTTTGAGTTTTAAATTGCAGTGCTCCTATAGAAAATGCATCAAGTTTGGTAGGTCTGGTAATATACTAAACATCACTGGTTATTGTGGCAGTGTAAAATCATGTAGAGATGATTAAATCATTAGATTGCATAAATCTAACCACATGAACACTGCATGTGAAGCTGGACACCCAGAATGGGTCACCGGTCCACCACATCACATCATTCAGTTCAACATCCATCCATCCATTATCTGTAGCTGCTTATCCTGTTCTACAGGGTCACAGGCAAGCTGGAGCCTATCCCAGCTGACTATGGGCGAGAGGCGGGGTACACCCTGGACAAGTCGCCAGGTCATCGCAGGGCTGACACATAGAGACAAATAACCATTCACACTCACATTCACACCTACGGTCAATTTAGAGTCACCAGTTAGCCTAACCTGCATGTCTGGACTGTGGGGGAAACCAGAGCACCCGGAGGAAACCCACGCAGACACGGGGAGAACATGCAAACTCCACACAGAAAGGCCACCGTTGGCCACTGGACTGGGCACAAACCCAGGACTTTTTTGCTGTGAGGCGACAGTGCTAACCACTACACCACTGTGCCGCCCTCAGTTCAACATAACCAAAACAATTACAGACATGAAACTCAGCACAGGTTGTGACCTGAGCTCAGAATCAAACTAACAACCCTGTATCACTGGATTTATTTAAAGACATCTCTCTGTCCATTACAAGACAATGTAATTATTGACTTGTAGTCAAAATGTATTACAGAAAACTGGCCATTGGGTCTGTTACCAGATCAGATCCTTATGAGATTTATCACTCAGGAAGTAAATGACTTAGGATGCCCACAGCTGAAAAACTGCTTTGTTCTGGCAAAGCTGACATTTCCATATAGAAAGAGCAGTCCTCTTTGACTACATGCAATAGCACCCTGGGTTTAGATTTGATACCTTGAAACAGGCTGATAGCACTCGAGTCCAGGACTCAGACTCAAGTCCAACTCGTGCCCTTGGACTTGAGCACTGATGACTTGGACTCAGACTCGTGCATTAACTGTATTCGGACTTGTAAATTGGAGACGAGGACTTGGATTTTTTCTTCATTTTTTGGAACATGCCATAATAATTTGGCATAGGATATTTATATCTACATTAATTTTGTACTAATTTCATGCAAGAGTGTCACACCTGCACGCCCTGGCGCGTGCATCAGAGACTCTCAGCTCGGATCAATAGTGGACTCAACTCAGATGAATAGTGGACTCGACTCAGAGCAATCGTGGACTCGGACTCAACTCGAAATTTTCTTTAATGACTTGGACTTGACGCTGACTTGAACACTGGGGACTCGAGACTGGACTCTGACTCGAGGTTTAGTGACTCGACTACAACACTGCCTTGAAATATAGGGACACACTCGATTCAGAAACATGCAGAATGGGCTTGTCTTTGTGGCATGTGAAAAAAGTCTTCAGAAGCCAATGTACATTATCTTCTGTAATCTTGCAATATCAGATCCAGGACTTTTTTGATTTGAAATATAGGAACACACTGACTTTAGAAACATATGGAATGGGCAAGCAAAGAGCAAGAGCAAAATACATATCTGGACACAACCTTATAATTAAAGAAGGCCTGGAACATCATATAAGCAGCATATGTGATAAAGCATCATGAAAGAATTACTTAAAATAATTAACTTAAAGCATAAAGATATCACAAAGCTCTTGTAAAGAAGGATATTTTACTAAATGTACAATCTAAAGCAAATCACAGTAGCTATACCCTATTGCTACAGAAATTTAATCAAATTAAAACATTTGTTCTGTGTTATAATATGAAAATATAATATATTATTAAAAACACTGTATATTTATGCAAAGATAAATATCAAGCAATCATGCAGTTTAAATAATCAAAACAGGAGTGCTCATCTAAACTCCCTAAAGGTGTGATCAGATGTAAATTATATTCATTACGTCAAGCAGCGCTCGAAACCTCAACAGTTAAAAAACCCAGCCCTGACAAGTCTTCATTATTTAGTTTGTGGACAGCATTTGAAGAGCCTGGATCAAAATTTAGGCAAGGTATATTTCAAGTGTTGTGGATTTAGGGATACTGCATTTTTTATATGTATATAGTTCCAAGTCTAGTTGATATCATTGATTTCATGAAAATCACCAAGAAAGTCCCATGTAAAATATACTGTAAACAATTATGCTTTTTTTTGTCAGATGACTATCTATACTGAAATATTGTACAAAAACAGCACAACCAACATCCCTGAATTTGTCCTCCAAGGATTCCAAGCTATTCCTGCTGAGTATCATGGATTGTTAGGAACCCTTTTCTTCTTTTTTTATCTGATGCTGGCATCTGGGAACATTTTCATCCTTGTCTTTGTGGCATGTGAAAAAAGTCTTCAGAAGCCAACGTACATCATCTTCTGTAATCTTGCAATATCAGATCTTGGATTTGGAACTACAACTCTGCCCAGAATAATTGCTAAGTACTGGTTATCTGAAAATATTGTAGCATTCAGTGGTTGTTTCATACAAATGTATTTTGTCCATTATTTTGGGGCTTGCAGCTCATTTCTTATGGCATTAATGGCCCTTGATCGATTTATTGCCATATGTAACCCATTGAGATATCCAGTGCTGATTAAGAACTCCACGATTGCAATTCTTTGTTCAATGTTTTGGACAGGAAACCTCCTCCAGCTTGGTGTAATTACTGCACATGTCCTTACTATACCTTACTGTGGCCCAAATATTATACAACACTGCTACTGTGATTATCTTTCAATAACTAAACTAGCATGTGCAGACATAACAGAAATAAAAGAGACTAGTACTCCCATTGCTATGACAGTACTGTGGGGCCCTTTATTTTTTATTATATTTTCTTATGTGGCCATCATTATTTCAGTCATGAAGATCTCAAATAAAGAGGGACGATATAAAATGTTTTTAACATGTACTCCACAGCTGTTTATCATCTGTCTGTACTATCTCCCAAGAAGTTTTGTGTATATTGCATTTACTGTTGGATTTCATTTTGAAACAAATCTCCACATTGCAGTGGTAATGATGTACAGCCTTTTCCCTGCCCTCATCAATCCATTCATATACTGCTTAAGGACAAAAGAAATTAAGGATACATTAATGAAGAAATTTAAGCAAAGACAGGTGAGGATCAATGGAAAAACTATTTTCACTTAAAGAACATTATATCTTGTTCAAATATTTTTCATGCATAATTGATCAATACCATGTAACCTAAACCCATACCTACTATTTCTTATTAATTTTAGATTTACGACATGCAATATACAAGATAGATGTCATTAGTTGAAATTTATTGATCAGACAGAACAGTTGTTAATCCATTAAAACATCCTGTTTAAAATGGAAATTAAGCAAGCCTATTGCAAAATATTTTATTTATGTATGCAAGATAAACAAATTACACAAAATGCATCAGTTTGTACATGGGTTATGTTAGAGCATTGCTGTAACTTATTCAGTATTTAAGTGATTTTTTTCAAGAATTTTTTTCAATGTTTTAAGTATTTTAAATAGTATTTGTTTGTTTGTTTGTTTGTTTGTTTGTTTGTTTGTTTGTTTGTTTGTTTGTTGGCTACAACCATATTTGAGTACAATGGTACATTTGGTTGAATGTATACACTTTTATTACATTTATCTTTTAGTATTATATTACTTTTGTTATTACACTAATTTTTATCATTTAATTCTGATTTAATGACATATTACTCAAATGTATAGTTACTTTTACATCATGACATCATGTGTAATTTTTTTGCACCATGCATCTGTTTAGGAGCATTTAAAACACATATCTTTATGAGTAGCTCTGTTGTGTAATACTTTAAACGTTCCTTTTTAATTATTCTAATCCTAATGGTTAAAACTAAACTACTTTCCAAGATTGTCTTTTTGTGAAGAGATAAAAATCCATGTCTGGAATTGATTAAGCATTTTCATTATGGACATTCAGGTCATTATCAATTACAAAACAGCCCAAAATAATAATAATAATAATGATGGTACAAAGAAGTCAACCCATTCTTTGAATGAAGGGGTACTCTGACCCCATTTGATGTTAGAACTGTGCATGCTCATGGCCAGTAAATTTCTAATCTGTCAAAGATTAATTTTAATAAAATAGTCTTCAGTACATATTGCATGTCCATGATCATTAGTCAATTAGGTAAGAAATCACCGATATGCACCCCAACATTGAGACCTTGTGAAGATAGGAGCAGTATTTCATCATCAGAACCAACATATCGAATGCAGGCAACCCTCAGAGCTGTGCGTTTGGTTCACTGCTGTTTACCCTGCTGACTCATGACTGCGCTGTTAAGCAAAACTAAAAAGAATACAAATCAGATTTTTTAAAAATACAATTTTCAGATAAGCTCTCATTTCCTGCCAAAAACAAACTTAACATTAATTATAAATCTTGTCCATAAATTTTACTTGTATATATACAAAATAGGGCAGCACGGTGGTGTAGTGGTTAGCGCTGTCGCCTCACAGAAAGAAGGTCCGGGTTCGAGCCCCGTGGCCAGTGAGGGCCTTTCTGTGTGGAGTTTGCATGTTCTCCCCGTGTTCGTGTGGGTTTCCTCCAGGTGCTCCGGTTTCCCCCACAGTCCAAAGACATGCAGGTTAGGTTAACTGGTGACTCTAAATTGACTGTAGGTGTGAACGTGAGTGTGAATGGTTGTCTGTGTCTATGTGTCAGCCCTGCAATGACCTGGCGACTTGTCCAGGGTGTACCCCGCCTCTTGCCCGTAGTCAGCTGGGATAGGCTCCAGCTTGCCTGTGACCCTGTAGAACAGGATAAAGTGGCTACAGATAATGAGATGAGATATACAAAATATGTGAAGATATGAAGTTCGTTGAGTGATGAACGTATTTCATGAGAGAGTGTAGTGAATGAGTGATATATTTTTCAACATGAGAAGATAAACTTCATATCTTCACACCACAGTTCTCCTGAAAGCTCTCCCCTGCAGCACAAAATTATGCTATCAGTAAGCTTCTGGCAGTTAAATTGGCATTTGAGGAGTGGGGACACTTGCTAGAGGGTGGTGCATACCCATTTGTTGTATTCACGGACCAAAAGAACCTACAACCCCATATCAGAAAAGGTTGGGATGGTATGTAAAATGCAAATTAAAAAAAGAAAGTAGTGATTTCTAAATTCACTTCTACTTGTATTTCATTGCACACAGTATGAACCCAAGTTTTGCCATGTTTTGGCTGTTCAACTTCATTTCATTTATTAATATACATCCATTCCTGCATGCCTGCGACACATTCCAAAAAAAGTTGGGATGGGGCCAGTTTGGGGCTAGAAATGAGGGTCCACAGGCCAGGGGCGCAGATGGTCGTGGCGGATTTCCTCTCCCGTCAAGGGGTGGGGGAGTCGGCTGCAGGCTGGATGGCTCCCCGGCCTGAGTCGGGCAGTGGGGGTATGTGGCAGCGGGGGTGTGGTCAAGCGTCGGTCTGTGAACGGAGGGCGGAGTCAGGGAAGGTAAGTGGCAAAATCACTGCACCTGATGTTAGTTAACCTGTGTTTGTGTGTCTTCCCCAGTGACCGCGCCCTATAAAAGGAGAGAGAGCAGAGGAAGGGAGCTCTCTCCCCAACCAGAAGACTTGTGTGTGTGCATGCATGTGTGGCTGGGAGAGTGTGAAAAGCTGAAAAGCTACAAATAAAAAGTTTTTGGAACTCAGTTCTGGCCTGCCGTGCTTCTGTGCCCCACCCACCCGCTCTGATTCCTACACTATAATAGTAAGTTCTGCATCCTTTCTCTCTTCGAGACTTGTGGTGTCATTTGTTCTTGATACCAAACCTTTAAGCTCCTTGACACGTCACATCAGTCTGGCGATGGCCTTGACTTGTTAGGACTTGGACTGTTTTGGCCTCTAGAGGCCGCTGTTATTTCCTTTTCGTGTCTTGTTTATTTTGGCCTCTAGAGGTTGCCACTGTTCCTGTGTTTTGTGTTTTTGTTAATTGCCTGTTAGTCCTAATTATCTTCACCTTTGTCCTTAATTAGTTTGTGTATTTATACCCCTGAGTTCAGTCCTCTTGTCACGGAGTCTTTGTGCTGTTATGTTTATCTCCAGTTTCCTTTGTACTGTGTTTTGTGGATCTTCTGAGCTTTTGCATTTTTGCCTTTTTCTTTTTGAATTATACTCTTCGTTTTTGTTTTTTTTGTTTTGCCTTGGATTGTATATAGTGTACATAGTATAAATAAACCTTTTGTTACTTTTTCTACTTCCGCCTCACGCCTCTGCATTTGAGTCATTCCCCTGGTGGCCTAGTGGGGGTTTGCTGGATCATCACACCAACGAACCAGGTTCGAATCCCAGCAAAACCCTAACAGAAAGACTCCGTCATGACCGACTCAGCAGAGGCTGCTTCAACTGTCTACCCGGCCAACCTTCAGGGAATTATGGCAGCTTGGACACGCTTCGGAGCGACCATGGACGCTCATGGACGTACGCTCACCAGCCAACGTGAGGCCCTTGCTCGCCACGAGGAACTGCTTCAGCAAATTGGGAAAACCCTGGCACAGCTGACATCTCTGCCTGCATCTCCTGCTCCTGATCCTGCTCCTGCTCCAGTGCCTCCTGCCATGCTGCCTTCTTCACCTTGCGAACCCAGCCTTCCTGCACCACAGAGGTATGACGGCAAGCACAGTGAGTGCCGAGAGTTCCTTACCCAGTGTTAACTCACCTTTGAGCTTCAGCCTACCACCTACACTATGGATCGCCGCAAGATTGCCTTTGTGATCACCTTATTAGCTGGTAAGGCGCGAGCCTGGGCTACTGCTATCTGGCAAAGACAGGGACCTGAGTGCCTTGATTTCCAGCTGTTCTCTGAAGAGATGCTTCGGGTCTTCGATCAGGCGGACATCAGTACCGACGCAGCCCGAAAGCTCATGTCCATCCGGCAAGGAGGAAGCGTCGCAGATTACGCCATCTTGTTCCGAATGCTTGCAGCAGTAAGTGGATGGAACGAGACTGCCCTGGTGTCAGCCTTCCACCATGGTCTGTCTGACCCCATCAAGGATGGTCTGGCCTGGCTATGGATAACCCGACATCATGGAGCACCTGGCTGTCATGGGCAGAGTACACCCACAACACCCTGCAGTCATCGGCCACCAAGCTGTCGCCATTCCAGTGCCAATTCGGGTTCCAGCCACCTCTGTTCCCGGACCAGGAGGAGGACGCGGGGGTGCCCTCGGTCAACCAATATGTGAGACGGTGTCGCAAGACCTGGAGCAAGGTCAGGAAGACCCTCATACAGACCTCCAGAACCAACCAGACTCAGGCCAACCGCCACAGAAGACCTGCATACACTTTCCGCCCTGGGCAGCGGGTTTGGCTGTCCACTAAGGACCTTCCGCTGCGGGTGGAGAACCGCAAGCTTGCTCCTCGCTACATTGGCCCCTTCAAGGTGGTGCGCAGGGTGAACCCTGTCTCCTATCGGCTCCAGTTGCCCCGGACTCTGAGGATCAACCCCACTTTCCATGTTTCCCTGTTGCGGCCTGTACTGACATCTACGTATGCCCCTGCCCCTAGGAACCCCCCACCCCCCCGCATCTTCCAGGGGCAGACTGTGTTCACTGTGCATCGCCTGCTTGACTCCCGCCGGGTCCGCGGCGGGTTGCAATATCTGGTGGACTGGGAGGGCTATGGTCCTGAGGAGCGCTGCTGGGTTCCTGCTCGGGATGTCCTTGATAAAGAACTGTGTCGGGACTTCCATTCGGCCCATCCGGATCGCCCTGGGAACGTCAGGAGACGCTCCTAGAGGGGGGGGTCCTGTTAGGACTTGGACTGTTTTGGCCTCTAGAGGCCGCTGTTATTTCCTTTTCGTGTCTTGTTTATTTTGGCCTCTAGAGGTCGCCACTGTTCCTGTGTTTTGTGTTTTTGTTAATTGCCTGTTAGTCCTAATTATCTTCACCTGTGTCCTTAATTAGTTTGTGTATTTATACCCCTGAGTTCAGTCCTCTTGTCACGGAGTCTTTGTGCTGTTATGTTTATCTCCAGTTTCCTTTGTACTGTGTTTTGTGGATCTTCTGAGCTTTTGCATTTTTGCCTTTTTCTTTTTGAATTATACTCTTTGTTTTTGTTTTTTTTGTTTTGCCTTGGATTGTATATAGTGTACATAGTATGAATAAACCTTTTGTTACTTTTTCTACTTCCGCCTCACGCCTCTGCATTTGAGTCATTCCCCTGGTGGCCTAGTGGGGGTTTGCTGGATCATCACACCAACGAACCAGGTTTGAATCCCAGCAAAACCCTAACATGACTAACCTCATCCAGCTGGAGAACTTTAAGAAATGATCAAGCAGTGAATTTTCTGTTGTTGAAGTTTTGTGCACAACAGCCTTATGAACTTCTGGGTCATCGACTGCAGGTTCTCCCACCTTAATATCTCCACTGGGAAGCTCATCATGCCAGAGAAAGTCTGGACCCTTGAATCAGTTAGAGACAATGAGCTCTTGCGCCTTAAGGACCCTTGACCTGTGGTCAGCGGGATTTTCCTCAGAGGTCACGTGTCTCCATTGACTTGGATTGGTACTTTCTTTGATACGCTGAATGCGATTGGCTACAAATACATGGAATCATCTGGTGTCATAGTTGACGTATCCCAGGACGACCTTTGAGTCCACCCAGAAGAATTCCTGAGCATCTTCTATCTCTAACTCCTTTCTGAGCATGTCACTTGTACGTACTGCAGCAACAGCCGCTGACAGCTCAAGTCTTGATACCATAGTGACTTTTGTTGGGGCCACTCTCGCTTTGCCTATGACTAAAGAACAGTGGATTTGTCCTGATACACTGATTTGTCTCAGGTATGTGCATCCGCCATACCCTGTGATACTTGCATCTGAGAAGTAATGGAGCTCGTATCTTTGGACTTCCTTGAAACCTGATGGCTAGAAACATCGCTGGATCTTGACGTCAGCTAGCTTCTGTAGATCCAAGAGCCAGGACTCCCACTGTGGAAAAAGGTCATCCCATCCAATCTTGTCAAGACACATTTTTTGAAGTACTTGCTTCCCAAGTAGAATGAAAGATGCTACAAAGCCAAGAGGGTCAAAGATGGAGGCTACTGTCACCAAGACCCCTCTTCTAGAGAGTGGATGTTCATTCACAACTACTCTGAACTGAAAGTGATCTAAAGTGACACACCATTTGACACCATTTGACTCTTTCAATCTGCGGCTCACCCAAGGCTAAGTCTTGACCTCTTCCTGTTTCAGCACACTCTTCTTCGGGGAGTGATGCAAGTACTTGTCGGCTGTTGGAAACAAACTTGTGGATTCGTAGCTTACCAGTGCTGCAGAGCTGCCGTGAATCATTGACTAACTGAATTGCTTCTTCTTCTCTTTACACACTAATCAAGCCACCATCCATGTAGAAGTTTCTTTCAATGAAGCGGATGGATGCTTCACTGAAGGGACCTTGTCCTTGAGTGGCAATGTGCTTGAGGCCGTAGTTTGCACAGCCAGGTGATGAGGCTGCCCCGAACAGGTGCACTTTCATCCAGTAAACTGATGGTTCAGAGTGGAAATTCCCATTGTCCCACCAGAGAAATCTCAAATAGACCCTGCTCTTACATGAAACATGCATTCAATGTCACACATTATTGCTACTGGACCCTTGTGAAATTGGCAGAGGACACCTATCAAGGTATTTGTCAATTCTGGCCCAGTAAGCAGATGATCATTTAATGACACACCTTGGAACTTCGCTGAGCAGTCGAACACAACCCGTATCTTTCCGGGTTTCTGTGGGTGATGCACCCCATGGTGAGGGATGTACCAGACAGGACTTTTGTCAAGTTCGTTGTCTGGAACCTTCTCAGCATCTCCACGATTTATTGTTTAACTCATGAAGGCAGTGTAGTCCTTATGGTATTGCTTGTCTTTCTCAAATCTCTTTCTCAAACACTTGAGACGGTGGTTTGCACATCTCCTGTTGTCTGGCAGACTCGGCTTGTCTTCCTTGAATGGCAATGGCATTTCACAGTGACCATTTGCATTGATCTTGATTCCTTCCTCCATTACTGATATGAAGCGTAGATCTTCTTGAGAGAAGTGAGAGTCCTCGACGGTTCTTTCATTGAAGTCGGACTCGAGCACCTTTAACACATCTGGTGGAGTGACTAATTCCTTGACTTGGGTTCGGTATATGTATCGAACTTCACTTGGCAGACGAGGAGACGACTGAAGAGAAGGTGCCACTTCTCTCACAATGATCCTGTGGCTGCTTCCAATTGTGTCGCCGTAGTCAACACAGGGATTAGCACATCCGACTATACTCCAGCCAAGATCTGTTCTTTGAGCGAATGTCTCATTGTCTTTCCCTGACACAACTTCTCTGGGTAGCAGGGCTTGCAAACAATTGTAACCTATGAGCAAGCCAACGTCACATTCGATTAAAGGTGCAATTTCTTCGGCAAGGTGCTCTAGGTGAGGCCATGCCCTTGCTGTCTTGGGTGTAGGAATATGACTTAACAGGAATGAATTCTCTTGAATAGGTTACTGGGAGAGAGATCCTCTTTGATAAATAAAACCCTCTAACCTGCAGCCCAGTTAACTTCTGACTTTGAACAACTGTACTTTTGGATGACAATGTGGAGAGTTTCAATTGCACAAGCTCCTTCTGTGCGTCCAGAGCTTCTGCCCTTTCTTGCAAGATGAAGGTGGTATCACTTTGGTTGTCCAAAAGAGCGTATACAAGGACTTCATTCTCAGGATTACTTGTTGTGGACAGCCATACTGGAATAACTGTGGATGTGGATGTACTGTTCATATCTTGCGCCACATGGTTGGATGTTGCTTCATTTGACATTTCTTTTGTCTGTTTAGAATCTGCTCTTTCCTTTGATATTTCTTTCTCTTTTCTTTCATCATCCCCTCGTTCTTTCTTTCTGTCCTGCTTCATACGGTCTTCATGTAAGCATATTGGATGCTTTCTTTTACATGTGTCACAAACGCTTTTTTTTTCGCAGTTCTTTGAATGGTGTCCTGGTTTCAAATATCCAAAACACAATTTTTTCGTTTGCATAAACTTGACTCGTTCTGCGACAGTCTTGTCCATGAACTTTCGACATGCATGAATACCATGGCTTGACTTCTCACAAAAGATACACCCTTTACTATCTGGGTTTTCTTCAGAGCTGCTTACCAGCATCTTTGCACCCACGCTTCGAGTCTTTGGTGTCTTCAGCTTTTCACCATCACTGGACTTAAGAGCATGAAGAGAAGTAACCAGATTGCAAGCTATCTTAGCTTCCTTTGAGACAAACTCAACAAACTGACTGAAGCTTGGGAATGACTTACTTTATTCTTCAATCTCAATGACCCTTCTGTTCCATCTGGCTGCTAACCAATCAGGAAGCTTGGTGAGCATTTTTTTGGTTTTCACCACAGTCATTAAGGACTTCTAGACTCTTAATCTCTGACCTTGCTGCTTCACAGCCTTGAAGGAAGTCTGAGAATTCTCTTAGTTCAATACTGTCCTTAGTTCCTATCCTGGGCCATGAAGTGAGCTTATCCCTGAAGGCTTTAGCAATCACAAAGGAGCTTCCATACCGTTCCTCCAGGATGTCCCATGCTGCATAGTAGCCTGCATCTGTTCCTAACAGGAAGTAACTCTCGATGGCTTTCTTTGCAGGCCCACCCATATACTTGTGTAGGTAGTAGATCTTCTCATTTATTGGTATGTTCTTCCTGTCTATCAATTTTTGAAAAGACATTTTCCAGTCTTTGTACTTGAATGGGTCTCCACTGAAAACAGAAGGCTCTGGTACTAGGATATGACTTGCATTAATGGACTCTGCTATTGCCCTTGCAAGTGCTATAGTGCTATCCTCCTGATGAGTGTCAGTAGGATTTTGCCCTCTGGTGACTGTTTGTGTTGTCACAGCAGGTTGTGCATATGTGGAATCTTGTGATGGTGCCGTACTGGAAGACCTTCTAAATTAGGTGCAGGTTTCTCCTGCCTGGACTTGCAGTTATGGAGCATGTCTGATATCTCTTCATCAGAGCCAACTTCTTGTTCATAGACCTGAAGTCATGCCTT
Organism: Neoarius graeffei; assembly: GCF_027579695.1. NCBI lineage: Eukaryota > Metazoa > Chordata > Actinopteri > Siluriformes > Ariidae > Neoarius > Neoarius graeffei. The sequence goes on from NC_083585.1 coordinate 49,589,557, forward strand.
TGCAGCATTCATCTTCTTGACGGTCTCTAACAGCTCTATCTGTCTGCATTTCTCTTCTAATGTGTTTTATCTTGCAGCATTTTCCACTTCTTGTAATACAAGCTTCTGTCTGTTTTCAGCTTGAAGGGTTTCAAGCTTTTGTTTCTTACATTCCATTTCTTGTAAGACTTTCAGTGTGGCTTCAGTTGCAGCTAGTTCTGCTGCTGCTTCTTGTTTCTTTGCAGATAACCTGCTTGAGTGACTTGATACTTTGCTTGAGTGACTTGATCTTTTGCTTGAACTAGACTTCTGAGATGCTGCAGTTAAGAAAACAGAGCCAGTCTCAGTCCAATGTGTTGGTCCTTTATGAGAGCCTTGACCTTCATCTTTCTCTTCGAGACAATTCCATGCATATTCCACAATCTGTTCTGAGATGGCATGGCAAGTGTTTACTCGGTGATGGGTCTCTCCATCAGGAACAATTAATTTGCGCAAGTCTTCATAAACTTGTTTCACATCTGTTGAAGAACAGCGAATCTTACTCATGTGTTCTTGTAAGACTTCACTGGAGGGACTTCCACTGAGTGCTTTCTTAGCCTCCTTAACAAGCACCTTCCAGTTGTCATAAACAATTGTAAAAATGATGGTAAAGCTGTTTAGATTTGTCATCATAGAGTTTTTGACCTTTTTCAGTAAGCTTTCTGGTTCTCTGGCTTCTTCGTAATCCTTGTTCTGCAGCAGCTTGGGTCTCTGTTAGTGGGTCGGTGTCTAAAGGTTCATTATCAGGGTTTTTAGACTGCTGCTGTAACTCTACAGCTTCACCATTACTGTCTAGATCCTGCTTATTAGCTTCTTGGTCAGCCATTTTCAGTATTGTTTGACTTGTTCTTGTTTAGTTGCTTAAACTTAAATTAAATTAGTTTAATTAACTAGCTTATCTTAAATGTTAGCAGTTATCTTATATTTTAAATTACAGTAATAATGAAATGAAGTTAGCCTTATTAACTTGCAATGAAACAGAAAACGCCTCCTTTTAACACTTAGTAAATTATAGTTAAGGGAATAGATTAGCTCTTTAAATGTTATTGACACTTCAAAAAACTAACTTAAGTAAATAGTTATGTTGAAATCAGCAAAAAAATGTAACCTAGAAACATGTAAGTCAACTAATACATTTCACCTTTAAACACGTATAGCACCTTTAAATGTCGGTGCACTTCAAAATTGCTTATTTGTAAATTACTATGTTGGAATCAATAAAGACTTTAACTTAGAAATATGTACATAACACCAGACCACTTTGCCCTTTTAGCACTTGTAGAGTCCCTTCAAGCTGGTGAGGTTATTCCACTTCTTAACATTTAACTTGTTTTAAATGTGTTACTTCTTGTTGGCGTAACCACAAAATGCTCCTGAACTCTGTTTGCCACTTGCAAGGACTGGAGGTGTATGCACAGCCTTATCTGCTCGATGCTACAGCACGAAAAAACTTCACAAAACGATTGCAGCTCCGGCGACGCCAGACGCAGATCTCCATCTCCTGGAGCAGGCTTAGCTACACTGGCTAATCAAAGGAGTACTTTCAGTGAAAGACTCATTCCTCCAAAATGCATGACAGAGTGCCACAGGAGGTCATTCCTGACCGTGGCCTTCAAACTTTTCAACCTCTCCCTCAGAGGCTCAGATATTCAAAAGACAATGCACTATTCAATACTGCACCTGTGTAATAATTCGATCATACTACATCCATCCACACTATACCTAGGTTCAATAATTACATAATATAGCTATTCAATACCTCACTCAGTGTGCAATACTAGTGTAATAATTCTACGTATCATAGCCATTATTTACTATTTACTTATTTATGTACAATAACTGTAACATTAACTGTGCAATAACTTTCTTTATTCCATCTGCATGGCTAATTTTCCTTCCACATGGCTATTTATGTGCAGTATGTATGGTTGACATTTTAGAAAGTTCTATATGTTTTTACATGTATAATTTTTATATATTTTTACATATTCGACATGTTTTACATATCTTAGATTAGATTAGAGATTAGATTAGATAGAACTTTATTGATCTGTTTAATATTGTAATTTATTTTATCTATTTGAGTGTGAACAAGTGCAGACATTTTCAATTTTCCCTCAAGATTATTATAGTATTTCTGATTCTGATTCAGGTAATGTTGGGGGAAGGAAGGAAGGAAGGAAGGAAGATAATAAATAAATAAATAAATAAATAAATAAAAATTTATATACATTGCCCAGCCTTGTTGAAAAATACCGTATTGGCCCGAATATAAGACGACCCTGAATGTAAGACGACCCCCCCTTTTCCAAGTTCATCTTTGGGGAAAAAGTTTTTTGAAGACCAAATGTTCATTCATATGAAGCGTATTTATTTCAAAATTCTGTTTAAAATTAGAGGCTTTTGTTTTTCACATTTAAATAGAGGTCATTTCAGTCTCATTTCCGTGAACACTTTTCATAGAAGTAAAAAAAGAGGCTAAACTGCAGGCTACTAGACAAGCCAAATTAAAACATTTAAATTGCATTAATTCAACAAATTTGTCAGGTTTAGATTGAAAGTTCATCAACTTCAGAATGTCAATGCATTAACTTCCCACAGCCTACGGGTATATGGAATAAATTTGCAGACCAGTGCAAATGCTTTAAACAATGCATTAAACAATACATTAAGGTTTACAATAATAAACAACTGAAACAATGGAAAGGGTAGTTTGCTAAATTACAGCTACTCAGCACAGAGATCCTCAGCCTCACTTTGCTCACTCTCACTGTCCTCACTTTCACTTTCGTTTTTGGCGGCATTTTGTCTAGTCCGCGAATTTAAGACGACCCCCCTTTTTAAGAGCTATTTTTTACAACAAAAACACCGTCTTATATTCGAGCCAATACGGTAAATGGAAAAGATGTCATCCTGAAGGAAGAATATATTGCTCCAAAATCTCAATATACTTTTCTGCATTAATGTTGCCATCACAGAAGTGTAAGTTACCTTTTCCAAGAGCACTGACACAACCCCATACCATTTTAGACCTGGCTTTTGGACTTGTTGCTGGTAACAGTCTGGGTAGTCCTTTTCATTTTTGGTCCAGAGCACACAGCAGCCATTTCTTACAAAGAAAGACCTGGAATATAAGGCTTCCTTTTTGCACAGTAAAGATTTAACTGCCATTTTTGGATGTAACTCCATATTGTAGTGCTTCACAAAGATTTGCCAAAGTAACCCCAAGCCCATGTGGTTATATCACCTATAGATGAATGACAGTTCTTGATGCAGTGCCATCTGAAGGATCACAGATCATGGGTGTTCAGCTCAGGCTTGCGTCTTTGCCCAATATGTACTCAAATTCCTCCACACTCCTTGAATTATTTAATGATATTATGCACTGTAGAGGGTGATATGTACAAAATCATTTGTATTTTATTTGAGGAGCATTGTTTATAAACATTTCAATAATTTTCTCAAGCATTTGTCAAGATTTTCAGCCTACCTTTGCTCCTCAAAGACTAGGCCTTTCCTGGATACTGCTTTTGTACCAGATCATGATTACAACCACCTGTTGACATCAGCTGTTTCAACTAACATCATTATTTAATTGTTTTGCTCTTTAATTGCCCTAAATTGCCCATATCCTTTTTTTTTAATGTATTGCAGGGCTGAAATGCAGGAATGTATGCATATTCACAAATGAAATGCTATTGACCAGACAAAACATGAAATATACAGTATTGGTTTCATTCTGTCTGTAAAGAAATACAAGTGAAAGTGAACCACACACATTCCTGTTTTTTTTTTGTTTGTTTTTTGTTTTACTGTGTATGCTTTGTGGGTCCGTGAGCCTTTACTCACTCTTAATGTAAATGTAAAATAAGTAAAAGCAGCATATTTACCCTCACATTATTCTTTGGTTGGTCCAACTTGAGACATAATTCTCAGTATTTTTTTTCTGATCTCTTTGGTGCTAAAAGAATATATAAAAGGATTTACTAAGGATGGACCAAGAATTGTGCAAATCCTGAATCCGTTTCGTTCTTCTATTGTGAGAACTACACCAGTCCTAGTTAAAATGTTTATAACAAAAGTCGGGCTATAATAGCACACTACAACTATCAAATGACTAAAGCATGTATTAAACACTTTTTTCTTGCTACCCTTTGAGGTCATTTTGAAAACAACTATGAATATCATTATATAAGATCCAAAGATAAAACTGAATGTTCCAAACAGCAGAAAAAAACTTAAAATTGCCATCAGATCAAAATATGGGTTAGGATCTACACAAGTGGCCCTGACAACAGATCCATAGTCACAAAACAGGAATTTAAGTGTTGTGTAACAAACTGGTAGTGGAAGAACAGTTCCAGGCACAACAGCTATTGTCGCAGAACCAAGAATCCACAGCAAGAAAGTGAGAATAATAGAACGTACATTTGTCAGAATTGAATGGTAGCGCAGTGGCTTGATTATGGCAAGTAATCGGTCAAAAGCCATGACAGAAATAGTAAACACCTCCATTACAAAGCCTAAACCAAACACACATAACTGAGTCATGCATGATGCATAAGATATGGTTTTAAATCCAGCTAAAAGGTTCCTTATCATTGTTGGACATGAGCATGTACAGTAGAGCATGTCTGCAATTGCTAAATTGCAGATAAAGAGGTACATTGGCTGGTGCAGACGTTTATCCATGATAATGAAGCATATGTTTGTCAGATTCCCAAGCATTACAAGAATGTATACAGTAAGTATGACAATTCCAAGTATCATTGGTTTTGCAAAGTGGTCAAATCCTGTGATAACAAATTCACTGATTGTTTTTCTGGAAACATTTTGAGCCATGTTCACCTCTGCTTAGTTGTTATTTAAAAATAGTTATTTAAAAATATTTTCTTCAATAAAGAATTATCAATCTGTCCAGGAGTCTTTCAAATTGCTTTGTAAAGTATCTCTGTTATTCCAAAATACTTAAAGTGACACAATAATAGGACTTCAAGTGAGACTGGAACTGAACTTCCAGTCATACAGTGCTATGGAGTTCTTCTATGCTACCATGCTGTATAAGGCATCCAATCCACTTCTTCTGCCAAGTGGGTAAAAACTGGCTTGAGGAAAGGTTTCATGGTGTTTATATAATTCTATATGTTTGAGATCATTGGTTGATTCAAATAGATGACGTCTTTTCTGACTATTCCCAGTGCACTTCACTGTGGGATATGTAAAAATATGAACATGACCATATCCTTGCAGTCATGAGGCAGTATACAGTGTCTGCGACATTTCTGAACAACATGTGTGCATCATTTCTATGTTATAAGGATAAAAGTTGTGCAATTTGAAATATATAATTCAAATAGATATTATTCAGGTTCTGTAGAGTAAATGCTGTTCACAAAATGAGCAAATGCAAATTCCACAGATCGTTTCCTTATACATCACTTTGATTTTGGTGTATTTGTACAATCAATCTTAGCTGATTGGAATGCATTTAAATTGGAGCATAATCTAACAACCAGAAAAATGCTTGATTTGCAGTCAAGTTATCAAAATTATTTTTAAATTGATTTCAAACTTCAAAAGCGGCATGCAAATGTAATAACGGCGCATCACAGACTTGTATCACTTATCTCCGCCGACTCACATAAAATACTTTGTTTTGAAATTGATAAAATTAATCACAGTTCCCAATTACCTTTGAATAGTTTTAGACCAAACTTCGTAGCATCTTTAGTGCTTTTAGGAAAATCATTTTCATTCATTCATAATTTGTAATTCTTCCTCACTTACTGTGACAAAGCTACTGACCTCAATTTTGCCTAGTCGCTCGAGGTGATTATCGAAAATTAGTATAAATACGCAGGTGATGACAGAAAATTGTGCTCTTATTGGTCAAGAAATTCAGAATATTTCTCGACGAATCACCTCAAAGGACTCAGCAAAATGGCAGCCAATCACTTTGCCCCATATAACGGAGGATGATGAGGGATAAATAGAATAGGGTTGATTGTTATATTAGAACTAACTTAGTATATGGTATATATGGTATATATTTATTTATGGGGATAGATATCTTCATATTTACAGGGATTGGTATGTAGTAGATATTTATTTTTGTAATTATATATTTATATAGATATTTATGAAGTGTATATATGGTATATAATATATATATATTTTTGTAATTAGGGCCCGAGCCCGAAAGGGCGAAGGCCCTATTGATCTTGTTCGGTTTTTTATTAGGGCCCGAGCCCTATAGGGCGAAGGCCCTATTGATCTTGTTCGGTTTTTTATTAGGGCCCGAGCCCTATAGGGCGAAGGCCCTATTGATCTTGTTCGGTTTTTTATTATTATTATTATTATTATTATTATTATTATTATTATTATTATTCCTTAGTCGCGGTCGCTGTTCGGCCTTTTTTGGGGCACTTCCTGTGGACGAAAACGCGCATATTTTGGATCATTTTATCGGCATCCCCTACGCTACTCAGATCCAAAACCCCAGATCTGGGCGGGGCTCTGGGCCTCTATAGCGCCCCCTAACGCCTTGAAAATTTTGCCTTTTTTCGAAGGCTCCTGGTTGCCATATAGTTTGTCGTAGAGGAACGAAATTTGGTTCACATATGTATCTTACTGACACGAACAAAAAAAGTTCTATGAATGCATAGCCACGCCCAACAGGAAGTGAGGTAATTTTACTTTTGTGCGAAATGCATGGCCACGAAGACGGCGCAACTCCTCCTAGACCGTTCATGGGAATGTCACCAAAATTGATACACATCATCTACAGACATGGCTGACAAAAGTTACTAAATACGTTTCACGTAGGATAAAACGTTCAGAAGTTATACGTCAATCAATTTTCACTTCAAAATTTTACATGCTAAAAAATTCATAACAAATCTTCTAATTGCTCAAAACTGCTCATACTTCACAGGCAAATCACTCATTGGGCTTCTGACATGTTACCCAATTTCTGTGCTATTTCGCCACTGGGGGCGCTATTTTTGGGCAAAAAATCCAATCTTTCCTCAAATTTGGTCAAACTTCACGGCCACCCTCTTACTACCTCCCATGTCATGTATCCCGCATTTTGGGAATTTTCGTCCATGGGGGGCGCTGTTTTTGGCCGACGCAATTGCTCCAAAACGGGTTTTTGGTAAATAATTCCATAATGCTTTTCCTTCACACCACTACCTTGTGATCGTGCGTTCCTGTTGTAGACACTTATTTTTCCAACTCATAATCGCTCATGTACAGCATAGCGCCACCTTCTGACATGGGAAAAACCAAAAACTTTATTCTTCAAAAATCTATCTCTCATCTTCTATTTACTCAATTGTCATCAAACTTCATACGCAAACTCTTCATAGCTCTCCTGACATATCCGCCAAATTTTGTGCACTTTCACCCCTGGGGGTGCTGGTTATGGCACAAATGATATTGCAGCTTCTGATTGGTCAAACTTGGCAAGCAGACTCTTTACGGTATTTCGCGGGGACGCATGCCCCCGCCCCCCCTGGCCGCTGGCGCGAGGGCCCGTCAAGGCCGCTTGCGGCTTTAATTAGGGCCCGAGCCCTATAGGGCGAAGGCCCTATTGATCTTGTTCGGTTTTTTATTATTATTATTATTATTATTATTATTATTATTATTATTATTATTATTCCTTAGTCGCGGTTTGGTCAAACTTCACGGCCACCCTCTTACTACCTCCCATGTCATGTATACCGCATTTTGGGAATTTTCGTCCATGGGGGGCGCTGTTTTTGGCCGACGCAATTTCTCCAAAACGGGTTTTTGGTAAATAATTCCATAATGCTTTTCCTTCACACCACTACCTTGTGATAGTGCGTTCCTGTTGTAGACACTTATTTTTCCAACTCATAATCGCTCATGTACAGCATAGCGCCACCTTCTGACATGGGAAAAACCAAAAAATTTATTCTTCAAAAATCTATATCTCATCTTCTATTTACTCAATTGTCATCAAACTTCATACGCAAACTCTTCATAGCTCACCTGACATGTCCGCCAAATTTTGTGCACTTTCGCCCCTGGGGGTGCTGGTTATGGCGGAAATGATATTGCAGCTTCTGATTTGTCAAACTTGGCAAGCAAACTCTTTTCAAGACCCTTATTGGGGCGCTTGCCATGGTCGACAACGCACGAAATTTGGCTCCTTTTTCTTAGACTGCCACCGCTACTGAGAACCAAAAGCCCAGATCCAGCCGGGCCTCAGGGCCTCTATAGCGCCCCCTAACTCGTTGTGATTTTGGCCTCCCGCTTTAAGGTGCCTGGTTGCCATGTAGTTTGTAGGAGTGGCATGCCATTTGGTACGCATATGTATCTCACTAAGCCGGACAAAAATGTAATGCCAATGCATTAGCCACGCCCAACAGGAAGTGAGGTAATTTCACTTTTGTGCGAAATGCATGGCCACGAAGACGGCGCAACTCCTCCTAGACTGTTCATAGGAATGTCACCAAAATTGATACACATCATCTACAGACATGGCTGACAAAAGTTACTAAATAAGTTTCACGTAGCTTAAACCGCTCAGAAGTTATACGTCAATCAATTTTTAATGCAAAATTTTACATGCTTAAAAATTCATAACAAATCTTCTAATTGCTCAAAACTGCTCATACTTCACACGCAAATCCCTCATTGGGCTTCTGACATGTTCCCCATTTTCTGTGATATTTCGCCACTGGGGGCGCTATTTTTGGGCAAACAATCCAATCTTTCCTCAAATTTGGTCAAACTTCACGGCCACCCTCTTACTACCGCCCATGTCATGTATACCACATTTTGGGAATTTTCGTCCATGGGGGGCGCTGTTTTTGGCCGACGCAATTTCTCCAAAACGGGTTTTTGGTAAATAATTCCATAATGCTTTTCCTTCACACCACTACCTTGTGATAGTGCGTTGCTGTTGTAGACACTTATTTCTCCAACTCATAATCGCTCATGTACAGCATAGCGCCACCTTCTGACATGGGAAAAACCAAAAAATTTATTCTTCAAAAATCTATCTCTCATCTTCTATTTACTCAATTGTCATCAAACTTCATACGCAAACTCTTCATAGCTCTCCTGACATATCCGCCAAATTTTGTGCACTTTCACCCCTGGGGGTGCTGGTTATGGCACAAATGATATTGCAGCTTCTGATTGGTCAAACTTGGCAAGCAGACTCTTTACGGTATTTCGCGGGGACGCATGCCCCCGCCCCCCCTGGCCGCTGGCGCGAGGGCCCGTCAAGGCCGCTTGCGGCTTTAATTATTATTATTAGGGCCCGAGCCCTATAGGGCGAAGGCCCTATTGATCTTGTTCGGTTTTTTATTATTATTATTATTATTATTATTCTTATTATTATTCCTTAGTCGCGGTCGCTGTTCGGCCTTTTTTGGGGCACTTCCTGTGGACGAAAACGCGCATATTTTGGATCATTTTATCGGCATCCCCTACGCTTCTCAGATCCAAAACCCCAGATCTGGGCGGGGCTCTGGGCCTCTATAGCGCCCCCTAACGCCTTGAAAATTTTGCCTTTTTTCGAAGGCTCCTGGTTGCCATATAGTTTGTCGTAGAGGAACGAAATTTGGTTCACATATGTATCTTACTGAGACGAACAAAAAAAGTTCTATTAATGCATAGCCACGCCCAACAGGAAGTGAGGTAATTTTACTTTTGTGCGAAATGCATGGCCACGAAGACGGCGCAACTCCTCCTAGACCGTTCATGGGAATGTCACCAAAATTGATACACATCATCTACAGACATGGCTGACAAAAGTTACTAAATACGTTTCACGTAGGATAAAACGTTCAGAAGTTATACGTCAATCAATTTTCACTTCAAAATTTTACATGCTAAAAAATTCATAACAAATCTTCTAATTGCTCAAAACTGCTCATACTTCACTCGCAAATCACTCATTGGGCTTCTGACATGTTACCCAATTTCTGTGATATTTCGCCACTGGGGGCGCTATTTTTGGGCAAAAAATCCAATCTTTCCTCAAATTTGGTCAAACTTCACGGCCACCCTCTTACTACCTCCCATGTCATGTATACCGCATTTTGGGAATTTTCGTCCATGGGGGGCGCTGTTTTTGGCCGACGCAATTGCTCCAAAACGGGTTTTTGGTAAATAATTCCATAATGCTTTTCCTTCACACCACTACCTTGTGATAGTGCGTTCCTGTTGTAGACACTTATTTTTCCAACTCATAATCGCTCATGTACAGCATAGCGCCACCTTCTGACATGGGAAAAACCAAAAAATTTATTCTTCAAAAATCTATATCTCATCTTCTATTTACTCAATTGTCATCAAACTTCATACGCAAACTCTTCATAGCTCACCTGACATGTCCGCCAAATTTTGTGCACTTTCGCCCCTGGGGGTGCTGGTTATGGCGGAAATGATATTGCAGCTTCTGATTTGTCAAACTTGGCAAGCAAACTCTTTTCAAGACCCTTATTGGGGCGCTTGCCATGGTCGACAACGCACGAAATTTGGCTCCTTTTTCTTAGACTGCCACCGCTACTGAGAACCAAAAGCCCAGATCCAGCCGGGCCTCAGGGCCTCTATAGCGCCCCCTAACTCGTTGTGATTTTGGCCTCCCGCTTTAAGGTGCCTGGTTGCCATGTAGTTTGTAGGAGTGGCATGCCATTTGGTACGCATATGTATCTCACTAAGCCGGTCAAAAATGTAATGCCAATGCATTAGCCACGCCCAACAGGAAGTGAGGTAATTTCACTTTTGTGCGAAATGCATGGCCACGAAGACGGCGCAACTCCTCCTAGACTGTTCATAGGAATGTCACCAAAATTGATACACATCATCTACAGACATGGCTGACAAAAGTTACTAAATAAGTTTCACGTAGCTTAAACCGCTCAGAAGTTATACGTCAATCAATTTTTAATGCAAAATTTTACATGCTTAAAAATTCATAACAAATCTTCTAATTGCTCAAAACTGCTCATACTTCACACGCAAATCCCTCATTGGGCTTCTGACATGTTCCCCATTTTCTGTGATATTTCGCCACTGGGGGCGCTATTTTTGGGCAAACAATCCAATCTTTCCTCAAATTTGGTCAAACTTCACGGCCACCCTCTTACTACCGCCCATGTCATGTATACCACATTTTGGGAATTTTCGTCCATGGGGGGCGCTGTTTTTGGCCGACGCAATTTCTCCAAAACGGGTTTTTGGTAAATAATTCCATAATGCTTTTCCTTCACACCACTACCTTGTGATAGTGCGTTGCTGTTGTAGACACTTATTTCTCCATCTCATAATCGCTCATGTACAGCATAGCGCCACCTTCTGACATGGGAACAACCAAAAAATTTATTCTTCAAAAATCTATCTCTCATCTTCTATTTTCTCAATTGTCATCAAACTTCATACGCAAACTCTTCATAGCTCTCCTGACATATCCGCCAAATTTTGTGCACTTTCACCCCTGTGGGTGCTGGTTATGGCACAAATGATATTGCAGCTTCTGATTGGTCAAACTTGGCAAGCAGACTCTTTACGGTATTTCGCGGGGACGCTTGCCCCCGCCCCCCCTGGCCGCTGGCGCGAGGGCCCGTCAAGGCCGCTTGCGGCTTTAATTCTTATTATTATTATTATTATTATTATTATTAGGGCCCGAGCCCGAAAGGGCGAAGGCCCTATTGATCTTGTTCGGTTTTTTATTATTATTATTCTTATTCTTCTTCTTCTTATTATTAGGGCCCGAGCCCTATAGGGCGAAGGCCCTATTGATCTTGTTCGGTTTTTTATTATTATTATTATTAGGGCCCGAGCCCTATAGGGCGAAGGCCCTATTGATCTTGTTCGGTTTTTTATTATTATTATTATTATTATTATTATTATTATTATTATTATTATTATTCCTTAGTCGCGGTCGCTGTTCGGCCTTTTTTGGGGCACTTCCTGTGGACGAAAACGCGCATATTTTGGATCATTTTATCGGCATCCCCTACGCTACTCAGATCCAAAACCCCAGATCTGGGCGGGGCTCTGGGCCTCTATAGCGCCCCCTAACGCCTTGAAAATTTTGCCTTTTTTCGAAGGCTCCTGGTTGCCATATAGTTTGTCGTAGAGGAACGAAATTTGGTTCACATATGTATCTTACTGACACGAACAAAAAAAGTTCTATGAATGCATAGCCACGCCCAACAGGAAGTGAGGTAATTTTACTTTTGTGCGAAATGCATGGCCACGAAGACGGCGCAACTCCTCCTAGACCGTTCATGGGAATGTCACCAAAATTGATACACATCATCTACAGACATGGCTGACAAAAGTTACTAAATACGTTTCACGTAGGATAAAACGTTCAGAAGTTATACGTCAATCAATTTTCACTTCAAAATTTTACATGCTAAAAAATTCATAACAAATCTTCTAATTGCTCAAAACTGCTCATACTTCACAGGCAAATCACTCATTGGGCTTCTGACATGTTACCCAATTTCTGTGATATTTCGCCACTGGGGGCGCTATTTTTGGGCAAAAAATCCAATCTTTCCTCAAATTTGGTCAAACTTCACGGCCACCCTCTTACTACCTCCCATGTCATGTATCCCGCATTTTGGGAATTTTCGTCCATGGGGGGCGCTGTTTTTGGCCGACGCAATTGCTCCAAAACGGGTTTTTGGTAAATAATTCCATAATGCTTTTCCTTCACACCACTACCTTGTGATCGTGCGTTCCTGTTGTAGACACTTATTTTTCCAACTCATAATCGCTCATGTACAGCATAGCGCCACCTTCTGACATGGGAAAAACCAAAAACTTTATTCTTCAAAAATCTATCTCTCATCTTCTATTTACTCAATTGTCATCAAACTTCATACGCAAACTCTTCATAGCTCTCCTGACATATCCGCCAAATTTTGTGCACTTTCACCCCTGGGGGTGCTGGTTATGGCACAAATGATATTGCAGCTTCTGATTGGTCAAACTTGGCAAGCAGACTCTTTACGGTATTTCGCGGGGACGCATGCCCCCGCCCCCCCTGGCCGCTGGCGCGAGGGCCCGTCAAGGCCGCTTGCGGCTTTAATTATTATTCTTCTTCTTATTATTATTATTATTATTCCTTAGTCGCGGTCGCTGTTCGGCCTTTTTTGGGGCACTTCCTGTGGACGAAAACGCGCATATTTTGGATCATTTTATCGGCATCCCCTACGCTACTCAGATCCAAAACCCCAGATCTGGGCGGGGCTCTGGGCCTCTATAGCGCCCCCTAACGCCTTGAAAATTTTGCCTTTTTTCGAAGGCTCCTGGTTGCCATATAGTTTGTCGTAGAGGAACGAAATTTGGTTCACATATGTATCTTACTGACACGAACAAAAAAAGTTCTATGAATGCATAGCCACGCCCAACAGGAAGTGAGGTAATTTTACTTTTGTGCGAAATGCATGGCCACGAAGACGGCGCAACTCCTCCTAGACCGTTCATGGGAATGTCACCAAAATTGATACACATCATCTACAGACATGGCTGACAAAAGTTACTAAATACGTTTCACGTAGGATAAAACGTTCAGAAGTTATACGTCAATCAATTTTCACTTCAAAATTTTACATGCTAAAAAATTCATAACAAATCTTCTAATTGCTCAAAACTGCTCATACTTCACACGCAAATCACTCATTGGGCTTCTGACATGTTACCCAATTTCTGTGATATTTCGCCACTGGGGGCGCTATTTTTGGGCAAAAAATCCAATCTTTCCTCAAATTTGGTCAAACTTCACGGCCACCCTCTTACTACCTCCCATGTCATGTATACCGCATTTTGGGAATTTTCGTCCATGGGGGGCGCTGTTTTTGGCCGACGCAATTTCTCCAAAACGGGTTTTTGGTGAATAATTCCATAATGCTTTTCCTTCACACCACTACCTTGTGATAGTGCGTTCCTGTTGTAGACACTTATTTTTCCAACTCATAATCGCTCATGTACAGCATAGCGCCACCTTCTGACATGGGAAAAACCAAAAAATTTATTCTTCAAAAATCTATATCTCATCTTCTATTTACTCAATTGTCATCAAACTTCATACGCAAACTCTTCATAGCTCACCTGACATGTCCGCCAAATTTTGTGCACTTTCGCCCCTGGGGGTGCTGGTTATGGCGGAAATGATATTGCAGCTTCTGATTTGTCAAACTTGGCAAGCAAACTCTTTTCAAGACCCTTATTGGGGCGCTTGCCATGGTCGACAACGCACGAAATTTGGCTCCTTTTTCTTAGACTGCCACCGCTACTGAGAACCAAAAGCCCAGATCCAGCCGGGCCTCAGGGCCTCTATAGCGCCCCCTAACTCGTTGTGATTTTGGCCTCCCGCTTTAAGGTGCCTGGTTGCCATGTAGTTTGTAGGAGTGGCATGCCATTTGGTACGCATATGTATCTCACTAAGCCGGACAAAAATGTAATGCCAATGCATTAGCCACGCCCAACAGGAAGTGAGGTAATTTCACTTTTGTGCGAAATGCATGGCCACGAAGACGGCGCAACTCCTCCTAGACTGTTCATAGGAATGTCACCAAAATTGATACACATCATCTACAGACATGGCTGACAAAAGTTACTAAATAAGTTTCACGTAGCTTAAACCGCTCAGAAGTTATACGTCAATCAATTTTTAATGCAAAATTTTACATGCTTAAAAATTCATAACAAATCTTCTAATTGCTCAAAACTGCTCATACTTCACACGCAAATCCCTCATTGGGCTTCTGACATGTTCCCCATTTTCTGTGATATTTCGCCACTGGGGGCGCTATTTTTGGGCAAACAATCCAATCTTTCCTCAAATTTGGTCAAACTTCACGGCCACCCTCTTACTACCGCCCATGTCATGTATACCACATTTTGGGAATTTTCGTCCATGGGGGGCGCTGTTTTTGGCCGACGCAATTTCTCCAAAACGGGTTTTTGGTAAATAATTCCATAATGCTTTTCCTTCACACCACTACCTTGTGATAGTGCGTTGCTGTTGTAGACACTTATTTCTCCAACTCATAATCGCTCATGTACAGCATAGCGCCACCTTCTGACATGGGAAAAACCAAAAACTTTATTCTTCAAAAATCTATCTCTCATCTTCTATTTACTCAATTGTCATCAAACTTCATACGCAAACTCTTCATAGCTCTCCTGACATATCCGCCAAATTTTGTGCACTTTCACCCCTGGGGGTGCTGGTTATGGCACAAATGATATTGCAGCTTCTGATTGGTCAAACTTGGCAAGCAGACTCTTTACGGTATTTCGCGGGGACGCATGCCCCCGCCCCCCCTGGCCGCTGGCGCGAGGGCCCGTCAAGGCCGCTTGCGGCTTTAATTATTATTATTATTATTATTATTATTATTATTATTCCTTAGTCGCGGTCGCTGTTCGGCCTTTTTTGGGGCACTTCCTGTGGACGAAAACGCGCATATTTTGGATCATTTTATCGGCATCCCCTACGCTACTCAGATCCAAAACCCCAGATCTGGGCGGGGCTCTGGGCCTCTATAGCGCCCCCTAACGCCTTGAAAATTTTGCCTTTTTTCGAAGGCTCCTGGTTGCCATATAGTTTGTCGTAGAGGAACGAAATTTGGTTCACATATGTATCTTACTGACACGAACAAAAAAAGTTCTATGAATGCATAGCCACGCCCAACAGGAAGTGAGGTAATTTTACTTTTGTGCGAAATGCATGGCCACGAAGACGGCGCAACTCCTCCTAGACCGTTCATGGGAATGTCACCAAAATTGATACACATCATCTACAGACATGGCTGACAAAAGTTACTAAATACGTTTCACGTAGGATAAAACGTTCAGAAGTTATACGTCAATCAATTTTCACTTCAAAATTTTACATGCTAAAAAATTCATAACAAATCTTCTAATTGCTCAAAACTGCTCATACTTCACAGGCAAATCACTCATTGGGCTTCTGACATGTTACCCAATTTCTGTGATATTTCGCCACTGGGGGCGCTATTTTTGGGCAAAAAATCCAATCTTTCCTCAAATTTGGTCAAACTTCACGGCCACCCTCTTACTACCTCCCATGTCATGTATCCCGCATTTTGGGAATTTTCGTCCATGGGGGGCGCTGTTTTTGGCCGACGCAATTGCTCCAAAACGGGTTTTTGGTAAATAATTCCATAATGCTTTTCCTTCACACCACTACCTTGTGATCGTGCGTTCCTGTTGTAGACACTTATTTTTCCAACTCATAATCGCTCATGTACAGCATAGCGCCACCTTCTGACATGGGAAAAACCAAAAACTTTATTCTTCAAAAATCTATCTCTCATCTTCTATTTACTCAATTGTCATCAAACTTCATACGCAAACTCTTCATAGCTCTCCTGACATATCCGCCAAATTTTGTGCACTTTCACCCCTGGGGGTGCTGGTTATGGCACAAATGATATTGCAGCTTCTGATTGGTCAAACTTGGCAAGCAGACTCTTTACGGTATTTCGCGGGGACGCATGCCCCCGCCCCCCCTGGCCGCTGGCGCGAGGGCCCGTCAAGGCCGCTTGCGGCTTTAATTATTATTATTCTTATTATTATTATTATTATTATTCCTTAGTCGCGGTCGCTGTTCGGCCTTTTTTGGGGCACTTCCTGTGGACGAAAACGCGCATATTTTGGATCATTTTATCGGCATCCCCTACGCTACTCAGATCCAAAACCCCAGATCTGGGCGGGGCTCTGGGCCTCTATAGCGCCCCCTAACGCCTTGAAAATTTTGCCTTTTTTCGAAGGCTCCTGGTTGCCATATAGTTTGTCGTAGAGGAACGAAATTTGGTTCACATATGTATCTTACTGACACGAACAAAAAAAGTTCTATGAATGCATAGCCACGCCCAACAGGAAGTGAGGTAATTTTACTTTTGTGCGAAATGCATGGCCACGAAGACGGCGCAACTCCTCCTAGACCGTTCATGGGAATGTCACCAAAATTGATACACATCATCTACAGACATGGCTGACAAAAGTTACTAAATACGTTTCACGTAGGATAAAACGTTCAGAAGTTATACGTCAATCAATTTTCACTTCAAAATTTTACATGCTAAAAAATTCATAACAAATCTTCTAATTGCTCAAAACTGCTCATACTTCACACGCAAATCACTCATTGGGCTTCTGACATGTTACCCAATTTCTGTGATATTTCGCCACTGGGGGCGCTATTTTTGGGCAAAAAATCCAATCTTTCCTCAAATTTGGTCAAACTTCACGGCCACCCTCTTACTACCTCCCATGTCATGTATACCGCATTTTGGGAATTTTCGTCCATGGGGGGCGCTGTTTTTGGCCGACGCAATTTCTCCAAAACGGGTTTTTGGTGAATAATTCCATAATGCTTTTCCTTCACACCACTACCTTGTGATAGTGCGTTCCTGTTGTAGACACTTATTTTTCCAACTCATAATCGCTCATGTACAGCATAGCGCCACCTTCTGACATGGGAAAAACCAAAAAATTTATTCTTCAAAAATCTATATCTCATCTTCTATTTACTCAATTGTCATCAAACTTCATACGCAAACTCTTCATAGCTCACCTGACATGTCCGCCAAATTTTGTGCACTTTCGCCCCTGGGGGTGCTGGTTATGGCGGAAATGATATTGCAGCTTCTGATTTGTCAAACTTGGCAAGCAAACTCTTTTCAAGACCCTTATTGGGGCGCTTGCCATGGTCGACAACGCACGAAATTTGGCTCCTTTTTCTTAGACTGCCACCGCTACTGAGAACCAAAAGCCCAGATCCAGCCGGGCCTCAGGGCCTCTATAGCGCCCCCTAACTCGTTGTGATTTTGGCCTCCCGCTTTAAGGTGCCTGGTTGCCATGTAGTTTGTAGGAGTGGCATGCCATTTGGTACGCATATGTATCTCACTAAGCCGGACAAAAATGTAATGCCAATGCATTAGCCACGCCCAACAGGAAGTGAGGTAATTTCACTTTTGTGCGAAATGCATGGCCACGAAGACGGCGCAACTCCTCCTAGACTGTTCATAGGAATGTCACCAAAATTGATACACATCATCTACAGACATGGCTGACAAAAGTTACTAAATAAGTTTCACGTAGCTTAAACCGCTCAGAAGTTATACGTCAATCAATTTTTAATGCAAAATTTTACATGCTTAAAAATTCATAACAAATCTTCTAATTGCTCAAAACTGCTCATACTTCACACGCAAATCCCTCATTGGGCTTCTGACATGTTCCCCATTTTCTGTGATATTTCGCCACTGGGGGCGCTATTTTTGGGCAAACAATCCAATCTTTCCTCAAATTTGGTCAAACTTCACGGCCACCCTCTTACTACCGCCCATGTCATGTATACCACATTTTGGGAATTTTCGTCCATGGGGGGCGCTGTTTTTGGCCGACGCAATTTCTCCAAAACGGGTTTTTGGTAAATAATTCCATAATGCTTTTCCTTCACACCACTACCTTGTGATAGTGCGTTGCTGTTGTAGACACTTATTTCTCCAACTCATAATCGCTCATGTACAGCATAGCGCCACCTTCTGACATGGGAAAAACCAAAAAATTTATTCTTCAAAAATCTATCTCTCATCTTCTATTTACTCAATTGTCATCAAACTTCATACGCAAACTCTTCATAGCTCTCCTGACATATCCGCCAAATTTTGTGCACTTTCACCCCTGGGGGTGCTGGTTATGGCACAAATGATATTGCAGCTTCTGATTGGTCAAACTTGGCAAGCAGACTCTTTACGGTATTTCGCGGGGACGCATGCCCCCGCCCCCCCTGGCCGCTGGCGCGAGGGCCCGTCAAGGCCGCTTGCGGCTTTAATTATTATTATTATTCCTTAGTCGCGGTCGCTGTTCGGCCTTTTTTGGGGCACTTCCTGTGGACGAAAACGCGCATATTTTGGATCATTTTATCGGCATCCCCTACGCTACTCAGATCCAAAACCCCAGATCTGGGCGGGGCTCTGGGCCTCTATAGCGCCCCCTAACGCCTTGAAAATTTTGCCTTTTTTCGAAGGCTCCTGGTTGCCATATAGTTTGCCGTAGAGGAACGAAATTTGGTTCACATATGTATCTTACTGCGACGAACAAAAAAAGTTCTATGAATGCATAGCCACGCCCAACAGGAAGTGAGGTAATTTTACTTTTGTGCGAAATGCATGGCCACGAAGACGGCGCAACTCCTCCTAGACCGTTCATGGGAATGTCACCAAAATTGATACACATCATCTACAGACATGGCTGACAAAAGTTACTAAATACGTTTCACGTAGGATAAAACGTTCAGAAGTTATACGTCAATCAATTTTCACTTCAAAATTTTACATGCTAAAAAATTCATAACAAATCTTCTAATTGCTCAAAACTGCTCATACTTCACACGCAAATCACTCATTGGGCTTCTGACATGGTACCCAATTTCTGTGATATTTCGCCACTGGGGGCGCTATTTTTGGGCAAAAAATCCAATCTTTCCTCAAATTTGGTCAAACTTCACGGCCACCCTCTTACTACCTCCCATGTCATGTATACCGCATTTTGGGAATTTTCGTCCATGGGGGGCGCTGTTTTTGGCCGACGCAATTGCTCCAAAACGGGTTTTTGGTAAATAATTCCATAATGCTTTTCCTTCACACCACTACCTTGTGATAGTGCGTTCCTGTTGTAGACACTTATTTTTCCAACTCATAATCGCTCATGTACAGCATAGCGCCACCTTCTGACATGGGAAAAACCAAAAAATTTATTCTTCAAAAATCTATATCTCATCTTCTATTTACTCAATTGTCATCAAACTTCATACGCAAACTCTTCATAGCTCACCTGACATGTCCGCCAAATTTTGTGCACTTTCGCCCCTGGGGGTGCTGGTTATGGCGGAAATGATATTGCAGCTTCTGATTTGTCAAACTTGGCAAGCAAACTCTTTTCAGGACCCTTATTGGGGCGCTTGCCATGGTCGACAACGCACGAAATTTGGCTCCTTTTTCTTAGACTGCCACCGCTACTGAGAACCAAAAGCCCAGATCCAGCCGGGCCTCAGGGCCTCTATAGCGCCCCCTAACTCGTTGTGATTTTGGCCTCCCGCTTTAAGGTGCCTGGTTGCCATGTAGTTTGTAGGAGTGGCATGCCATTTGGTACGCATATGTATCTCACTAAGCCGGACAAAAATGTAATGCCAATGCATTAGCCACGCCCAACAGGAAGTGAGGTAATTTCACTTTTGTGCGAAATGCATGGCCACGAAGACGGCGCAACTCCTCCTAGACTGTTCATAGGAATGTCACCAAAATTGATACACATCATCTACAGACATGGCTGACAAAAGTTACTAAATAAGTTTCACGTAGCTTAAACCGCTCAGAAGTTATACGTCAATCAATTTTTAATGCAAAATTTTACATGCTTAAAAATTCATAACAAATCTTCTAATTGCTCAAAACTGCTCATACTTCACACGCAAATCCCTCATTGGGCTTCTGACATGTTCCCCATTTTCTGTGATATTTCGCCACTGGGGGCGCTATTTTTGGGCAAACAATCCAATCTTTCCTCAAATTTGGTCAAACTTCACGGCCACCCTCTTACTACCGCCCATGTCATGTATACCACATTTTGGGAATTTTCGTCCATGGGGGGCGCTGTTTTTGGCCGACGCAATTTCTCCCAAAACGGGTTTTTGGTAAATAATTCCATAATGCTTTTCCTTCACACCACTACCTTGTGATAGTGCGTTGCTGTTGTAGACACTTATTTCTCCAACTCATTATCGCTCATGTACAGCATAGCGCCACCTTCTGACATGGGAAAAACCAAAAAATTTTTTCTTCAAAAATCTATCTCTCATCTTCTATTTACTCAATTGTCATCAAACTTCATACGCAAACTCTTCATAGCTCTCCTGACATATCCGCCAAATTTTGTGCACTTTCACCCCTGGGGGTGCTGGTTATGGCACAAATGATATTGCAGCTTCTGATTGGTCAAACTTGGCAAGCAGACTCTTTACGGTATTTCGCGGGGACGCATGCCCCCGCCCCCCCTGGCCACTGGCGCGAGGGCCCGTCGAGGCCGCTTGCGGCTTTAATTATATATTTATATAGATATTTATGAAGTGTATATACGGAATGTAGTATATATTTAATTTTGTAATTATATATTGATATAGATATTCATGAAGTGGATATATGGTATATATTTTTATAGGTCTATTAATGTAGTTTGGATTTCGGGGTAGTTAAAAAGGGGTGGGAAATTAAACAAAGTATTGTACTTCTTCCCACTCCTTTTTCGAACAATGTGCGGTGTATTGTAATGTTTATGTTATGTAATCTTTATGTTATTAGGGCCCGAGCCCTATGGGCGAAGGCCCTATTGTTCTTGTAAGAGTTCACTATTATTCTTCTTCTTCTTCTTCTTCTTCTTCTTCCGTCTTCTTCTTCTTCTTTATTTTTCTCCGCTGTTGGGCCATTTTCGGGGCACTTGCCATGGGCGAAAACGCGCGAAATTTGGCGCCACTTCCGAGAATTGCCACCGCTACTCAGAACCAAAAGCCCACACTTGGCCGGGGCTCAGGGCCTCTATAGCGCCCCCTAAGTCGTTGTGATTTTGGCATCCCGCATTAAGGTGCCTGGTTGCCATATAGTTTGTGGTAGTGGCATGCCATTTGGTATGCATATGTATCTCACTAAGCCGGACAAAAATGTAATGCCAATGCATTAGCCACGCCCAACAGGAAGTGAGGTAATTTCACTTTTGTGCGAAATGCATGGCCACGAAGACGGCGCAACTCCTCCTAGACCGTTCATAGGAATGTCACCAAAATTGATACACATCATCTACAGACATGGCTGACAAAAGTTACTAAATACGTTTCACGTAGGATAAACCGTTCAGAAGTTATACGTCAATCAATTTTCACTTCAAAATTTTACATGCTTAAAAATTCATAACAAATCTTCTAATTGCTCAACACTGCTCATACTTCACACGCTAATCACTCATTGGGCTTCTGACATGTTACCCAATTTCTGTGATATTTCGCCACCTATGGTCATGAGCTTTGGGTAATGACCGAAAGGACAAGATCGCGGATACAAGCGGCCGAAATGAGTTTCCTTCGCAGGGTGGCTGGGCGCTCCCTTAGAGATAGGGTGAGAAGCACAGTCACTCGGGAGGAGCTCGGAGTAGAGCCGCTGCTGCTCCACATCGAGAGGAATCAGCTGAGGTGGCTCGGGCATCTTTTTCGGATGCCTCCTGGACGCCTCCCTGGGGAGGTGTTCCAGGCATGTCCCCCCGGGAGGAGGCCCCGGGGAAGACCCAGGACACGCTGGAGGGACTATGTCTCTCGGCTGGCCTGGGAACGCCTCGGTGTTCTTCCCGAGGAGCTGGCCGAGGTGTCTGGGGAAAGGGAAGTTTGGGCTTCCCTGCTTAGACTGCTGCCTCCGCGACCCGGTCCCGGATAAAGCGGAAGAAGACGAGACGAGACGAGACGAGATTTCGCCACTGGGGGCGCTATTTTTGGGCAAAAAATCCAATCTTTCCTCAAATTTGGTCAAACTTCACGGCCACCCTCTTTCTACCTCCCATGTCATGTATACCACATTTTGGGAATTTTCGTCCATGGGGGGCGCTGTTTTTGGCCGACGCAATTTCTCCAAAACGGGTTTTTGGTAAATAGTTCCATAATGCTTTTCCTTCACACCACTACCTTGTGATAGTGCGTTGCTGTTGTGGACACTTATTTTTCCATCTCATAATCACTCATGTACAGCATAGCGCCACCTACTGACATGGGAAAAACCAAAAAATTTATTCTTCAAAAATCTATATCTCATCTTGTGTTTACTCAATTGTCATCAAACTTCATACGCGAACTCTTCATAGCTCCCCTGACATGTACGCCAAATTTTGTGCACTTTCGCCCCTGGGGGTGCTGGTTATGGCAGAAATGATATTGCAGCTTCTGATTTGTCAAACTTGGCAAGCAAACTCTTTACAAGACCCTTTTTGGGGCACTTGCCATGGTCAACATCGCACGAAATTTGGCTTCTTTTTCTTAGACTCCCACTGCTACTGAGAACCAGAAGCCCAGATCCAGGTGGGCCTCAGGGCCTCTATAGCGCCCCCTAACTCATTGTGATTTTGGCCTCCCGCATTAAGGTGCCTGGTTGCCATGTAGTTTGTAGTAGTGGCATGCCATTTGGTACGCATATGTATCTCACTAAGCCGGACAAAAATGTAATGCCAATGCATTAGCCACGCCCAACAGGAAGTGAGGTAATTTCACTTTTGTGCGAAATGCATGGCCACGAAGACGGCGCAACTCCTCCTAGACTGTTCATAGGAATGTCACCAAAATTGATACACATCATCTACAGACACGGCTGACAAAAGTTCCTAAATACGTTTCACGTAGAATAAACCGTTCAGAAGTTATACGTCAATCAATTTTCAATGCAAAATTTTACATGCTTAAAAATTCATAACATATCTTCAAATTGCTCAAAACTGCTCATACTTCACACGCAAATCACTCATTGGGCATCTGACATGTTACCCAATTTCTGTGATATTTCGCCACTGGGGGCGCTATTTTTGGGCAAAAAATCCAATCTTTCCTCAAATTTGGTCAAACTTCACGGCCACCCTCTTACTACCTCCCATGTCATGTACACCACATTTTGGGAATTTTCGTCCATGGGGGGCGCTGTTTTTGGCCAACGCAATTGCTCCGAAACAGGTTTTTGGTAAATGATTCCATAATGCTTCTCCTTCACACCACTACCTTGTGATAGTACGTTGCTGTTGTAGACACTTATTTTTCCAACTCATAATCGCTCATGTGCAGCATAGCGCCACCTAATGACATGGGAGAAACCAAAAAATTTATTCTTCAAAAATCAATTTCTCATCTTCTATTTTCTCAATCTTGATCAAACTTGATACGCACACTCCTAACAGGTCACCTGACATGTGTGCCAAATTTTGTGAACTTTTGCCACTGGGGGCGCTGTTTTCAGGCAACAATTTATATCTCGGCTTCTGATTGGTCAAACTTGAACAAACTTTAAAAAACAACTCTTCATAGGTCCCTTGACATGTATACCAAATTTGGTGAACTTTCACCACTGGGGGCGCTCATTGCGCTGTATCAGTTGAGGAGAGGTGTTTACAATCATGAGGCACCAGGAGTATCTTGTTTTGGTTGCCTTAAACACACATGACTTGTGGACCACTGGGGGCGCTCATTGCACTGTAGCAGTTGCAGGAGAGGTGTTTACAATCATGAGGCACCAGGAGTATGTTGTTTTGGTTGCCTTAAACACACATGACTTGTGGGGAATGGGTAGGCAGTCGGGAGCAAGTGTTGTAGCGTTACATACAGACTAATAGATGTCTAACAGAAGACAATCCTATGTAGCTATAGCTTGGTGACGGATGAGGTAAAGACATTAATTTGGTTGGGAAGCCATGGCATAAAATGTTCTGTCCATGACAACATCTCAGCGCACCGTGTACTCTGTGTCCAATTCTGTGCTTTGTCACCATTGTGGGAGTAATGTCTCTTGCCAAAGAAGCTGTGGAAGGTTTTTCGCGGGGACGCATGCCCCCACCCCCCTTGGCCGCTGGCGCGAGGGCCCGTCGAGGCCGCTTGCGGCTTTAATTTTATTTATTCTTTTTTGTCACGTTCTCGTTTTCTTTCTTTTGTATGTACAAATAGTTACATATATTTTTATACATGTTCAAAATGTTCGAAATAAATAAAGTCATTCATTCATTCATTCATTCATTCATTCATTCATTCATAATTGAGGAAGAATTACAAATTATGAAAGAAAATGCTTTTCCTAAAAGCACTAAAGATGCGATGAAGTTTGGTTGAAAACTATTCAAAGGTAAGGTGGGATTGTGATTTATGATATATATTTCAAAACAAAGTATTTTATATGAGTCAGCGTAGATAAGTGACACAAGTTTATGTACACCACACCTTTATTACAGTGGTGCTTGAAAGTTTGTAAACCCTTTAGAATTTTCTATATTTCTGCTTAAATATGAGTTAAAACATCATCAGATTTTCACACAAGTCCTAAAAGTAGATAAAGAGAACCTAGTTAAACAAATGAGACCAAAATATTATACTTGGTCATTTATTTATTGAGGAAAATGATCCAATATTACATATCTGTGGGTGGCAAAAGTATGTGAACCTTTGCTTTCAGTATCTGGTGTGACCCCCTTGTGCAGCAATAACTGCAACTAAACATTTCCGGTAACTGTTGATCAGTCCTGCACACCGGCTTGGAGGAATTTTAGCCCATTCCTCCATACAGAACAGCTTCAACTCTGGGATGTTGGTGGGTTTCCTCAAATGAACTGCTTGCTTCAGGTCCTTCCATAACATTTCGATTGGATTAAGGTCAGGACTTTGACTTGGCCATTCCAAAACATTAACTTTATTCTTCTTTAACCATTCTTTGGTAGAATGACTTGTGTGCTTCGGGTCGTTGTCTTGCTTCATGACCCACCTTCTCCTGAGATTCAGTTCATGGACAGATGTCCTGACATTTTCCTTTCAAATTCGCTGGTATAATTCAGAATTCATTGTTCCATCAATGATGGCAAGCCATCCTGGCCCAGATGCAGCAAAACAGGCCCAAACCATGATACTACCACCAACATGTTTCACAGATGGGATAAGGTTCTTATGCTGGAATGCAGTCTTTTCCTTTCTCCAAACATAACACTTCTCATATAAACCAAAAAGTTCTATTTGGTCTCATCTGTCCACAAAACATTTTTCCAATAGCCTTCTGGCTTGTCCACATGATCTTTAGCAAACTGTCGATGAGCAGCAATGTTCTTTTTGGAGAGCAGTGTCTTTCTCCTTGCAACCCTACCATGCACACCATTGTTGTTCAGTGTTCTCCTGATGTTGGATTCATGAACATTAACATTAGCCAATGTGAGTGAGGCCTTCAGTTGCTTAGAAGTTACCCTGTGGTCCTTTGTGACTTGTGTGAAAATCTGATGATGTTTTAGGTCATATTTATGCAGAAATATAGAAAATTCTAAAGGCTTCACAAACTTTCAAGCACCACTGTGTGTGTGTGTGTGTGTGTGTGTGTGTGTGTGTGTGTGTGTGTGTGTGTGAAACATTTCATATCATGAAGACCCTGGAGACACGTGTTCTGGAGCAGCTTCAGCCTATGGCCGGATCTTTCTCCAGTTCATCTACCATCCCCAACCCGGAGTTCAGGATACTAGACTGCCCCTACTCCCTGTGAGGGAATGTTCTCTGTAATGTTCTTTGACTTCTCCCGTACTTTCTATACCATACAGCCAGTGTATCTTGGTGAGAAGCTGATGGCAATTAATGTGGAGGCCCCTCTCGTGTCCTGGGTTGTCAATTACCTGACAGGTAGACCACAGTATGTACACTTACAACACTGTGTGTTGGATAATGTGGTCAGCAATACTGGGGCACCATAGGGGACAGTCCTCTCTCACTTCCTGTTCACCCTCTATACCACAGACTTCAACTATCAGATAGAATCCTGCCATCTTCAGAAGTACTCTGATGACTATGTGATAGTTGAACTTATCAGTAAGGATGATGAGGCTGAGTATTGGACAGTGGTGGAAAACTATGTTACATGGTATGAGCAGAACCATCTGCAGATCAATGTGACAAAGCCTAAAGGACTGGTTATGGACATGAGAAGGAACAAGGCACTGGTGACCCCTGTTTCCATCCACGGGGTCAGGGTGAACATTGTTGAGGACTACAAGTAAACTGGGGGTACATATTGACAATAGACTGGACTGGACTAAGAATACAGAGGCCATATACAAGAAGGGCCAAAGCCGCCTCTACTTTCTGAGAAGGCTGAGGTCCTTCAACATCTGCAGGATTATGCTGAGGCTGTTTTATTTTTCTGTGGTGGCCAGTGCTCTCCTGTATGCTGTGGTGTGCTGGGATTGGAGACTGAGTGCAGCAGATGCCAATTGACTCAATAAACTGATCTGCAAGGCCAGTGCCGTCTTTGCCTGTTATGTACTCAAATTCCTCCAGACTCCTTGAATCATTTAATGATATTATGCACTGTAGAAGGTGATATGTACAAAATCCTTTGTATTTTACTTTGAGCAGCATTGTTTTTAAACATTTCAATAATTTTCTCAGGCATTTGTTGACAAACTGGAGAGCTTCAGCCTACCTTTGCTTCTCAAAGACTAGGCCTTTCCTGGATACTGCTTTTGTACCAGATCATGATTACAACCACCTGTTGACATCAGCTGTTTCAACTAACATCATTATTTAATTGTTTTGCTCTTTAATCACCCTAAATTGCCCATATCCCTTTTTTTAATGTACTGCAGGGCTGAAATGCAGGAATGTATGTATATTCACAAATGAATTCTTATTGACCAGACAAAACATGAAATATATTGGTTTCATTCTGTCTCTAATGAAATACAAGTCAAAGTGAACCATACACATTCCTGTTTTTTTGTTTTTGTTTTTTACTGTGTATGCTTTGTGGGTCCGTGACCCTTTACTCACTCTTAATGTAAATGCAAAATAAGTAAAAGCAGCATATCCTCACATTATTCTTTGGTTGGTCCAACTTTAGACATAATTCTCAATATTTTGTTTCTGATCTCTTTGGTTCTAAAAGAAGATGGACCAAGAATTGTGCAAATCCTGAATCCATTTCACTCTTCTATTGTGAGAACTACACCAGTCCTAGTTAAAATGTTTATAACAAATGTAGGGCTATTATAGCATACTATTTTCTCTTATTTGCAGTGAAGAACACCTGTAACTTGTGTCATACATTGTGATAGATCCAATAAGGCCATGATTTACTACAACAAACTGGTTTCAATGAAGAGGGATTTTTGGGCAACTGGGAGTGGACAGGAACATAATATCTCATGGCAGACTAAACAGCATAGACACACACACACAGACTTAGAAAAATTGTTTGAACAATTGTCTCAATTGAATTGAATGAACCATCTCTACTTGTATTTATTATAATAATACTTTTATATAATATCTGATGAAAAATTGAACCAGTTAATTCACTAAATAAAAAATGCAATAGCAAAATGTATTAGTTTCATTTAAGGGAACATAAATTATTCAAAATGTTGGCGCATATTACTTAAGATACATATTGTCACGTCTGCACCCGTTGGCACTCAAAACTCCATTTCCCAGAGTTCACAGCGGCCTCCTTATACAGCCACCACAGACTACAATAACCAACCTGCATCGCACCACCTTCCATCTCTGGAATACTGATTATTGCTACACCTGTTCCCTATCTCACCAAATCACTGCTGTGTATAATAAGACTCTCAGTTTACTCATGCAATTGCAGAATAAACATTCTGTGCTCCCTTCCCTGACTTTACCAAGCCTTTATACTTTTTTGACTCCCTGGCTGTTTATATTGTTCTGTATTTTGGTTTATGATCTTTGTCTCTACCTGTGATATCCAGTTTGTGTCTTGCCTGACCATTACCTGGATTTGTTTGCCAGTTTGCCTTATTAAACTCTCTGCTGCTTTTACATCCATCTGTTGTCTGCATTCCTGACACATAGTGTATGGAAGTAGTGCTTCATGGCAATGCTGTGAATGGGAATTTTCCTATTGCTTTCATTTAGGGGCATGAACATCATTCAGAATATTGGCATATACAGTACAGTGTGTGTCTTAATTGGAGAGATAAAAGCTATACATTGCATTGAAGTAGTGCTTCATGACAGCATTACATCATGAAAATAAGCTTTTCATAAATTGTCTTACAGTGGTTTCTAAGGTTTATGAATGTTGTGAACTAGTGAGCATTTATCTCCACTCTTGTATTACATATTGCATAAAACCAACAATGTCACCTGACCATTTTTGACATAAGCTTTTCATAACCCATCAAACACAGCTTTCTAAAAGTTCTATGTAATGTTTATAAATGTATTATTAAAATCATATACAGGTACCCTTTAAATAAGGTATTACCACATTTTGTCATATTGAATCACTTAGGTACTAAAAAATATCTTAATCTCATGGAATGGGATTGCACTACTGTTCATATACACTTCATAAGCTACTCTTCTAGCACCTTCTCCATTACAGATATTGTACTGTATTTGCACTACTGCTATTTTGTACATTGTTTGATTTTAGAGTGTATTTTTATCTATATTATCTATATTTATAAATATTTATATATAGGGGTTTTTTTGTAATCTTTATCTGTTTTTTACAAGTAAGGTGAGAGAGAAACAGCATTTTGATTCTCCTATATGTCCTGGATATAAAGTCATTTGACAATAAAAAAATCTTTGAATCTTAAATCTTTGAAATACCTAATACATTTTATAATTCAGAAGAGAAAGACATTTTGGGGCTATTAAAACAGCATTATGATCTGGAATAAATTTTAATAAAACTTATTTGTCTGAAGGTATTTTCTAAAATCTACAACACAAGATATTTCAACTGAAGTTGTTCCTAAGCAAGATATTTTACCCTGAAATTAAAAAAAGATTTAACAATAAATACCATAGAACATTTAGTACAGGTTTCTGTGCAGCCACATAAACATGACTTACATGCTTGCTGACCTATGGCCCATGTTTACACTCCAAAATTTAGTTTATAGTGATAATAACAGTAATATTTAATGCCATTTGATGTTACTGATATTAACCACAAGATTAGATTTCTGCTGTGCTGAAGGCTTTATAACACGTGAGAAGATTTAAATATTATAAAAGTGAATGCAGTCAAATGTTAATGCAACAATTGTGCTCATTTATCTTTTAAATTTAGTATCAGGCCACTGTCCCAATTCAGGTTCATGCAACAACTGTAGTCATTCTCATAAAGTCTTCAAAATAAGGGCGAATAACCCACTGAGTAATGTCTTTCCAAAAGCTGAAATACAGTTTACCCAGTTGTTTTTATTTGTTTGTTAAAAAAACACCCTTACAGCATCCATCTAACATCCATTGTATTTTAGCATCCACTAATCAAGTGTTAACTATAATGGTAAAGGCAAAAGTATGCCCAATGTGTCTAAAATGATTGCATTCTTTTTACAGTTGGTTCAACTTTTGAAAATATTTTAAATATTTTACTTCTGATTTCCTTTGTTCTAAAGCAGTATATGAAAGGATTAATTAAAGATGGTAATATAATTGATCCCACCACCAACCCATTTAGTTCCTCCAGTGTTAAAACTATACCAACCCTAGTGAGGATTATTCGTATGAAAATGAGTGTATAGTAGCAGACTACAACTATAGCATGATTTAAACAAGTATGTATAGTTTTCTTCTTGTCATTGTTTGAGGTCATTCTTGAAACAACAATAGCTATCTTTATATAAGATAAGCAAATGAAACCGAATGTTCCAAAAATTATACAAGATATCAGAATAGCTGTAGCTTTAAAATATGTCTCTGGGTCTGCACAAGTTGCCCTTGTAATAGATGCATAGTCACAAAATATGTACTTTAGAGTAACGTAACAAACTGGTAGAGGTGCAATAGAAGCAGGTAGCATGGATACAATTGAAGCGCCCACCAACCAGAGTGAAATAGTGATTAAAACAGATCGGAAATTTGTCATTAAAGAATTATATTGTAATGGCATGCTTATAGCAACAAAACGGTCAAATGCCATCACGGTAATAGTAAACATCTCCAGTCTTCCACTAAAATGGTAGATAAACATCTGAACCATGCATGCTTTATACGATATAGTTTTATCGCCAACAAGAAGAATACCTATCATAGTTGGACATGAACTTGTACAGTAGATCATGTCTACAATTGCTAAGTGGCAGATAAAAATATACATTGGCTGGTGCAGACGTTTATCCATTACAATAAAGCCAATGTTTGCAGTGTTAACAATCATAGTAAGTGTGTACAATATCAGCATGATCACACCAACAGCCAGTGGTCTTTCTACATTGTCAAATCCAATAAAAAACAATTCAGTAATCACTTTCTGAGAATCATTTTTAACCAACATGTTGGCTTAAACTTTCAAGCAGTTTAATCCTTAATCAAACAATTAAATTAATTGCAATTACTCCTTAAAAATCTAAATTCCTCAAAAGCCAATGTGGCATAATAATATAAAAGCAAAAAAAAGAGTTATCCAGACATCTGTACAGCTTTTGTAATTCTCAAAGCATGACTGAAAAAAATAGATAATTTGTAATTGGATTGTCAGAGAAGAGGCACTAACATTTATCTTTATTATATTAAATGTATGAACTGATCTGTAAAAAGGATGAGCCTTTATTTATATGCATTGCTAAGTGTGTATGATGCAGCTTATTGGCTAATCCAGCTCTATTTCCTGCCCATCTTTTGCCAGTGACATTCATGAAGTTGGTTTTGTGTCACTTGTTTGTGCATCACATCAATGATATCATGTCACAGTGTGGGTCAAGTAACCTGTCGGAGTGGGCACCCTGATTCTGGTTTGTGAGCTAGGCAGGTTTCTCCCTGGTCTCCCACTCAGGCGTATGATATGGGGAGATAGATTGGTCTCAGCTCTCCCCACTAGAAGCCAAAGGTAGGGGGAGTGGAGGCATCTCCTACCTCTAACTTTATACAGGACAAATGTAATTAGTAAAATCAGAGGAGAAATGTGCAAAAGATAAAGGCATGCAGTTAAGTCATCTCTTTATGAGTATAATATTATGCATGTCATGAAATTATATAACACTTACATTTGTTATCCTATGTTACTATGTTGATTGTTATGCTATTACACGTAGGGCTACAATATTCGGCTTTCTAGCTTACATAACGTTGGATAGAATTTCACACAGGTTCATCATGATAATGTATGTCGTCTGCAGCAAAATAATTACAACCTAACTAGAACATTATTGATTATTAATTTCATTGAGGTGACATCAGAAAAGGTTTTCTGTGATTGTATTGACAAGGTCCTGAGATCAGTAAGAGGAATGTCTAGTGCTGTACACTAACTTAAAATACATCAATATTATTCTGAATTTGCCAAGGAGGTTGTGTGGTTCATTTGCTTCCTTTTCTGAAAGTTTGTTAAAATTGTGCATAAGAAGAAGACGCCTTTATTTGTCACATGCACACTCAAGCACATCTGAAGCAGTGAACACACACACACACACACACACCAGTGGGCAGTCATACTACAGCACCCAGGGAGCAGTTGGAGGTTAGGTACCTTGCTCAAGGGCACTTCAGCCCAAGGCCACCCCATGATAACCTAACTGCATGTCTTTGGACTGTGGGGGAAACCAGAGCACCCAGCGGAACCCCACACAGACATGGGGAGAACATGCAAACTCCACACTGAAAGGACCCCCATTGGCCACTGAGCTCGAACCCAGAACCTTCTTGCTGTCAGGCGACAGTGCTAACCACTACACTACCATGCCACCCATGTATATTTCATGTCATTGTGGTAGTCAAATCAAATCAAAGTCCTTCCTACACCATGTGGCGCATAGGGCATCGCCGATCTCTGTTTCCGTAGCCCTCGGCCTCTCACCTATTACATAGCTAGGGTTACAGTGGGGTCTAGTCCTCTGGTAATCACAGAAGTTTGACTCCCCACTCGCATCTGTATTGCCAGATGGCAGCAGGTACCATTTTTATAATGGTCTTTGGTATGACCCGACCATGAGTAGAACTCACGATCCCTCGATCGAGAGGTGGACACGCTAACCATTAGGCCAACTCGCGGTTATTGTGGTAGTCAGACAGACAGAAATGGGCATCCTGGTCATCCATGTTGGGGGTTGGGCATACAGAAAACCACCCTACCCCGTAAAAAAATACACAGTTACAGAAACTGGAAATGTTTGCAACAAGGCCCTATGTGCTGTTCAACACAGGGAGGATAGGTGAAGGTGAAAGGTACTGAATTAGACCAAGAGATACATGGCATTTATACTGCTTTACTGAAACTAGAAATGAAATACGCAAATATTTTGAGATAGGCTTTTTTTTACCGTCAGCCAAAATTATCAAACTTAAAATAGAAAAATGCTTGAAACATCGTAATGAGTCCAGAATATATTAAAGTTTGACTTTCTTAAATAACTGATGAAATATATATATATATATATATATATATATATATTGAAAAGGCCGATTAGATAACTGCATGAATGTGCAGGTATGCAGGTGTTTCCAAAAAAAAACATGGGTAGTGAGTGTATATTTTCTGTTGTTAAGCTAATACAATACCAGCTAGCTAGAACTAGCATACCTGATGACACCCACCAAAGCCACTGAAATTTACTTTTGTCTGTTGTGTGGAGAAAAATTGCTGACTTCCATCATATGATTAGTTTCCTGTGGAGCTGATGCACTATCATAGCCATATAACAATGCACCTTTGAGAAGAAATATGTTTTGGCCTTCAATTTAAGAAGGACCTAAATCTTGGGGAAATTATTGCATTTATTTTTCAGAAACTTTGGTACAAACTGGGAACTTTGTGAGAAATTTTTGAAAATTAATAACTACAACTGGAGTGTGCTTCTTCTACAGACTGCATTATTATTATTATTATTATTATTATTATTATTATTACAACCCCGATTCCAAAAAAGTTGGGACAAAGTGCAAACTGTAAATAAAAATGGAAAGGACCCTTCTTCTACGCTGCCATGATGCTGTAATTGATGCAGTATGTAGTTTGGCATTGTCATGTTGGAAAATGCAAGGTCTTCCCTGAAAGAGACGTCGTCTGGATGGGAGCATATGTTGCTCTAGAACCTGGATATACCTTTCAGCATTGATGGTGTCTTTCCAGATGTGTAAGCTGCCCATGCCACATGCACTAATGCAACCCCATACCATCAGAGATGCAGGCTTCTGAACTGAGCGCTGATAACAACTTGGGTCGTCCTTCTCCTCTTTAGTCCGAATGACACGGCGTCCCTGATTTCCATAAAGAACTTCAAATTTTGATTCGTCTGACCACAGAACAGTTTTCCACTTTGACACAGTCCATTTTAAATGAGCCTTGGCCCAGAGAAGACGTCTGCACTTCTGGATCATGTTTAGTTACGGCTTCTTCTTTGAACTATAGAGTTTTACCTGGCAACGGCGGATATC
The DNA here is from genome assembly GCF_027579695.1 of Neoarius graeffei. Taxonomy (NCBI): domain Eukaryota; kingdom Metazoa; phylum Chordata; class Actinopteri; order Siluriformes; family Ariidae; genus Neoarius; species Neoarius graeffei. Next base: position 49,623,773 of record NC_083585.1, read on the forward strand.
ACGGTGACTTGTGTTCACAGATAATGTTCTCTGGAAATATTCCTGAGCCTATTTTGTGATTTCCAATACA